>NC_069115.1:34841293-35142293 GCF_025612915.1 Magallana angulata
TGGGAATGGTGCTCAGGTAAGGGTTTCAAAGAACAAAGGAAATTAATTACAGGTAAATTATAGTCTGTTCAATTATTGACCTTAAGCAAATTTTTAATAAAAAAAAATCACAGGCAGTTTTTTGAGATTATGTTTAATATAAAGTTTAAAAAATTAATTAGATACTTGTAATAGAAGTAAATTTTCATAATTAAAAAGGGTTTGTTCTATCATGTTCCAGAATTTAGAAATATGACATCGTAAAGACAACCTTTTCCTGCCATTTTTGCATTTTTAGCATAAAACAGCTTGTTTTCAAGCAGTTTTTCTTTCAGAAAAAATAGAAAGCATGCTTGAACAAACAAAATATTTTAATCAGAGATGTATCTAGCCAAGGCTAATAAGTGACAAAAAAATTTTCCCTGTTCAAGCATGCCCTCTATATTTCCCATTCATAAAAAGATAAGAAAAATGTAAATTTTGGACTGATTTTGATTGAAATATAGAAATAGCGTCACTTCTGACATCATTTTCTGCCAGTGAGTGCAAAAAAAATCAAATAAATAGGTGAAAAATAAATTTTACATCAACTCTTCTAAAATATAACATAACATATTATTGTACCTGAAACACTTTAAAAAATTGCGAATAATGGGGGCCAAATTTAACTCATATCATATATATAGTTCTTTCGTACTTCAAATCACCATCTACCAGTTGAAGTGGGAAGATGGGAAGGTATCCCATTAAATGAAAGATTTTGTCCTCTCTGTTACAAAAAACGTATAGCCGATGAATTTCATTATATTTTAGAATGTGATGCAATATCACAAGTCCGAAACAAATTTATAGACAAAAAATTTTCGGCTAGACCAAATGTGTTTTAAAGTATTACATATTAGGGTATCCTTGGGGTTGTATGGTGTATCAAGAGTTATAAATCTGTATGATTAGGATATCTTTTGGAGTTCCTTGGGATTTCTGTGGGGTTCCCTAGGGTTTATAGAGGTTTTTAGAGGCGTGTCTGGGATACCAATGAGTCCCAAGTGGTATCAAGAATTTTTAATTTGAATTATTAGGCTATATCCTTGGGGTTCCATTGGGTTCTATGGGGTATCAAGTTTTATGAATCTGTATTATAAGGGTATCCTTTAAGTTCCTTGGGGTATCCATGGGGTTCCGTGGGATACCTAATGGTGTCTGGGATATCAAAAAGCCCCGAGGATGTATCCAGATATATAAAATTGTGTTATTAGGGTATCCTTGGGGTTCATTTGGGTATCAAAAGCTATATTACTGGGTATCCTTGGAGTTCCTTGAGGTATCCATAGGGTGTGTCAGGGATAACAATGGGGTATCTGTATTATTACTATTAGAGTACTATTAGGGTATCCTTTAGGTTTCTTGGGGTACCCATGGGGTTTCCTGGGATACCTTGTGATTTGTCTAGGATATCAAAGAGACCCAAAAAGCAGGGGTCGACACTAACTTTTTTATGCATTAGTCCTGCCGGACTAGTGTCTGTTAACTTTAACTAGTCCGCAGGCAATTTTATTAGTCCGTCAAAAATAAATGAAATGCATTACCGTATTTTGTCTAATATAAAACACTGTTTTTTATTAGAATTTGTAAGAAGGGGTGGGTATCATACATCACAAGGAATTTTTTGATGTTTTTTTTCTTACATGTTAATCACTGGCTTAGTTGTATTGTACTATTCAGTACATAGCAAGAAGCTGCGTATTCACTATCTCCGTGTACATGGTAGAAGCCGCCATTACAGTTTTTGAAAATAGATCTGTGCAATAGATCAGGGCGTTGAGTTACCATGTTCTTTTTGTTATTTAAGTTCTTTAAAAATCAGGTATAAATAATAAGCAATTTAAGACAAATGATTTAAGCACAATTCATTTAAATTAAACAACAAGAAATTTCCTTTCACCTTTCAGTTTATTTTTTTTTAACACCTAAGCGTCTCTATCGAAGCCAGGGTTGTTGTGAACATGTGTGCTCGTTACCTATTTTCTCAGACATCCCCTTAGGGCAAAAAAATTATCAAATCACCCATAACATCCTGCAAACCTCTGTTGTTTTCACTCGGTAACTCTATAATCACCAAAATGTATCATGTATCAATTTACTGTAAAAATAAAGTCAGCGTTTTCCAGGAAGTTGTCGACAATTGCAGTGGATTTGCAACATCGATAATTTACACAATTTTTAAGCAGATTTTTTTATTAGTCCAACCGGACTGATTAGATAGAAATTTTGTTAGTCCGACTCAAAATCAATTAGTCTGTGACTAACGGACTAAGGTTAATGTCGAACCCTGAAAAGTATCAAGAGATATAGTGTATCCTTGGAGTTCCAAAGGATATCAAGAGTTATAAAATTTATATAACCAATACATGTATAAGAATATCCCTAAAGTTCCTTGGGGTATCCGTGGGTTTTGTCTGAGATACCAATGAGTCCCTACGGGTATCAAGAATTTAAATTTGTATTATTAAGTTATCCTTTAAGTTCCTTGAGGTATCCTTGGGGTTCTGTGGTGTATCAAGAGTTATGAATCTGTATTTTTAGGGTATTCTTGGAGTTCCTTGGGATATCCCTGGGGTTCCCTGGGATTCTTAGAGGTGTATCTGGAATACCAATGAGTCCCCAGTGTTATCCAGAGTTTTAGATTTGTATTGCAGCGTATTACGGTATCCTTGGGGTTCTATGGAGTATCAAGATTTATGATTCTGTATTATTAGGGTATTCTTGGAGTTCCTTGGGATATCCCTGGGGTTCCCTGGGATTCCTAGAGGTGTATCTGGAATACCAATGAGTCCCCAGGGTTATCAAAAGTTTTACATTTGTATTACAATGTATTAGGGTATCCTTGGGGTTCTATGGAGTATTAAGAGTTATGATTCTGTATTATTAGGGTAGTTCCTTGGGATATCCATGGGGTTCCCTGGGATTCCTAGAGGTGTATCTGGAATACCAATGAGTCCTCAGGGTTAATATTAAGAGTTTTAAATTTGTATTATTAGGGTATCCTTGGGGTTCTATGGAGTATCAAGAGTTATGATTCTGTATTATTAGGGTATTCTTGGAGTTCCTTGGGATATCCCAGGGGTTCCCTGTGGTTCTTAGAGGTGTGTCTGGAATACCAGTGAGTCCCCAGGGGTACCACGAGTTTAAAATTTGTATCATTAGGGTATCCTTGAGGTTCCTTGGGATTCCTATGGTGTATCAGGAGTTATATATCTGTATTATTAGGTTATCTTTGGGGTTCCTTGGGGTATAATTGGGGTACCAAGGGTAAGGGGTGACCCTTGCACTCTAATGAGACCCCCTTGGGTATCAATAGTTATTCATTTCTGTTATTGGGGTATCCTTGGGGTTCCTTGGGGTTTCCTTGGGGTTCCTTGGGGTTTCCTTGGGGTTCCTTGGGGTTCCTTGGGGTTCCTTGGGGTTAAAAGACGTGACACTGTTCGGTGGGTAATATTCGTTTGTAATTTACGAATTGAAATATTGACTGTTGCACTATAAGTACGGTAATAAACTCTCTCTCTCTCAAACTCTCTCTCTCTCAATTTGATAAGTGTTTATACCTATGATATTTTTTTAATATTATATTTATGACTTGATATGCAAATTTTTGATCTTGTACTGCCTAGATGTTATGTCATGTATTGGGATATATCATACTTATTACACTGCATGGTCAGTGTGTTTTTTCCAGAAATACTATGCATATGTTAATGTAAACACAGCTATTACTAGTACATGTATGTAAACACAGCTAATTATTTTTTTTATTTCAGCTCAAAACAGACTCTTGATACCACATGGCTTTTACCGGTACCTGTTGATTCTTGTGGGTCAGCTCCTGAGATTAACCTGTCACCTCTATCCACATGCATATTCCTTGTGTTCTACAGACTATTTACCGGTAATTCAAATTAAAACCGATAATGCATGATCAATAATGGAACTTGAAGAAAGCATCATGCCATGTTGTGGTTTGTGTTTGATAAGAAATTATAAAAACAAAATTAAGGCTGTTTAAAGAAATTCATAATTGCTGTGAAAATTTGTTTTTCAATAAAAGTATGCAATTATGTTTCCTTTATTTTTTATTTCATAAAGATTTTTAGATGTGTTAATAATTTACATAATTGAAAAATCCCCCCCCCCCCCCCCCCTCTATTTAATTGTCTGCATTAAGATTACATGTAGGATATGTAAATGTACATTTGACTTTGAAATAACATCTGCTATGATAATTACTTTTGAAATGAACAAGAAACAACCTATTTCTACCTTTCTAAGGTATATATGCATAAAAAAAGTAGAAAAACATGTCAAATTTGAACATTTTTCATTGAAATCAACTCTGTCTCCAGCTACCTGGGTGTGTTTGAATTTAATTCTAATTTAAGGCAGATGTCTAACTTGTAGATTGTAACTAACTGTTTTAGCATGGTTAGAAGGAGACTAGAAATCAGAATAGATTAGATATTCACTAAATATGATTGTTAGCTTACTTTTTTCATGAAAACAAAAAATCACAAGCAGGACAGCTGTCTATTTGTTAATTAAAATGGTACAAATCATACAATAAACAAATAAAGATCAAATTTTAGAATCATTGATGATTGTTTTCAAAAATGTGTGAGAAATGACTCAAGGAAATTGCCACACGTTTCATAAAATTAGGTAAAACATATCAAACCATGACTTTTTATGAAAATCAAAAGATTGGGGGGTGGGGGGTATACATTTAAGGGTATTTTTAAGCGACGTGAAGCTTTTATCATGATTTATCATGTAGGCATATGTTGTATTGAATAAGGTTTCTTTTTAAAGGTGGTTGAACAAAAGTTGACCTCTAAAAGGTCAGGTAAAGATGTTTTACTATGGGGAACCCTGTAAATCTGTGTTTACTAAAGGAAATTGGAAATGGTGGGTTCACTTAAATGGCCATATTTTTATTAAACCTCAATGGAATTGGCAATATGTGGTATTCTTTTTCTCAGAATTGCATTAGCTTTCTTATTCTAAGACAAACCGTCTTTTCATAAAAATATTAGTGTACTAAGTTAAAGGTACACGGAACAGTTTCGGATAGAGTACCGTCAATATTTTTGTAAAATTGAGAGTGAATGTACTTGAAGGTTTATCATTGTTGCGTAGATTCATGAAATGAATTTTAATGATTATCAATAGTTAGAGGGATGTCTCTTGTTGGAATTGGTAAGCAATATTAAGGCCCCTAATTTTAAGTACTTGAGAAGCAGAAATAAATTGTAAAACTTGCGGCTATGACAGATATGTTGACTTTACAGTGAAATTGAAGGTTACAAACAGGAGGTTATATAACATGAAATGTAGGTGGATGGGATATTATATGCCTATTTAGTATTTACTGGGTATGAGGACAATAGCAAGTTTATTGTCCCCCAAGACAGCAACTATTTAATGAGGCAAAGCCAGGGAAATAGTTGCTGTGGAGTGGGACAATAAACTTGCTATTGTCCGAATATTCAGTTAATTGGTATTTCATTATACAGAAGAAAACTTTATTTGTCAGCGATGCAGAATTTCTTGATGATAAACAAATTAGAGTTAAATCAAACTTTGTATTTAATGCGGCGATCTTATTAGGTCAGAGGTGTTCCGAGTTTAAGGTGATATGGGACACTTCCATGTTGTGACGTATTGTTTATCGAAATAAACAATAAAATAAAGTGTAATTATATAAGTACATGTAGTTTCTTTTCAAAAATGGTCACCTAACTCCTTAGCACAGTGGGTTAGAGGGTTTACTAGGAACCTGTAAGTCATGAGTTCGAATCCCGCTGGGGTTTTTACAATTTTTACCTTTTCAAATATTTTTAAAAGCTATTTTTTGGTTAAATATTGTAAAATTTGAAAATTCTAAACCGGTGAAAATTTTTCAATTATATAGTACTTTAATCCACATTAATATCGACAGATGTCCCATACCACCTTAAAAAGGAGGGAAATCAAATTCTGCTGATGAATAGTTTTGATGACTATTCACCATGGGCAGATAGCATGGATACTATTTTAAATAAGATAAAAAGGCATGTTTATGCGGGCGCCTTCTAGTGATCAATTTGTCCGTCTGTCCATCCGAGATGGCTTGACAGGAGCATAGCTTCTCTCCCCTTGGCCCAATCTGGCTCATACCTCATCCACAGGGTTCCTTTGGTTGAAGGATGTGCAGTGACCTTGAACCATGTTTTTAGGTATAAGGTTAAGGTCATAGCAGAATTATATATATAAAATCCTTGTCTGGGGCATATCTTTTTTCCCTTTGGTCCAATCTGGCTAATACTCACAGAGTGTCTCTATGGTTAAACGATGTGCAGTGACCTTGCATGAAATTTCTAGGTAACGGGTGAAGATCATATCGGATCATGTAAAAATCCTTTTTTGAGAGCATATATAATTTCTACTAACCCCTATTTGGCTCAGACTTCACATAAGCAGAGCTTTTGAGTAAAGGGTGAAAGGGTGTGTAGTGACCTGGAACCTATTTTCAGTGAAAAGAAACTGAAGGTCATAGCAGAATTATATTTTTAAAAATCCTTGTCCGGAGTATATCTTCTCTCCCTTTGCTCCATTCAGCCTCATACTTCACCCACATGATGCCTTTGATCAAAATATATGCAATGACCTCGAATGATATTTGTAGATGAAGAGTCAAGGTCATATCAGATCACACAAAAATCCATATTTTAAGAGCATAGATATACTCTCCTTTCAGCCCCTATTTGGTTAATATTTTACCTTTACAGAGTTTATTGGTTTTAGACAGTAGATTATTTTCCAAATATGCTTAATCTTGGTCAGATTGAACAAAAATGCATGTATGTTAGGGGGAATGAAATTGAATTAAAAGTTCTATGCCAGCTGGAAAAATTTCAAGTTATAGGTCAAGGTCAAAGCAGATTTCTCTGAAATAACACAAGCGGGGCCCTTTGAAATGTTCACCATTTCAATGTTGTCTGGTTCATAGTAATTTTAAATAGAAAATATTCACAGAGGTACAGTAAAGTAAACTTTACATCGATAAGTTTCTGACAATTAATGACGCAACGAGCACACAGTACGAAAGGTCAACCCTTTGAAAAGCAGTGAAGAGGAAAATTTGCTCAGAATTATGTTTTAAACAAAATTGATTTTTTACGTAAATTTTAATTTTGCATTCTGGGTTAAGAAAAAAGATGTTAGTTCAAGGTAAAGTAAACTTGTACCTAAAATGAAGTCAAATGTGTTAAGTCGTACTTAAACACATTGTTTTATTTTTGTTAAGTCGTTCTTGAAATGGTTCAGGGTTTTTGGTTAAGTCGTACTTAAACACATTGGTTTTTTTGTTAAGTCGTTCTTGAAATGGTTAAGGGTTTTTGGTTAAGTCGTACTTAAAAACATTCGGATCATGTTAAGTTGTACCAAGAATCATTCGATTTTTTTTTATCTTTTTGTACTTAGGTTTCTTTGTTACTAGATTAAGAACTCTGCTTCTTAGACGTACTTCTAGCGTTGCTTTCGAAATTAGCGGAAAACCCACTCGTTGCTTTGCAACGAGCTTTGCTCTAGTTATACTTTTTTTTCTTTTTCTGACTTTTTTGTTGCGTTATTTCTCAGAATCTATTCAACCGATTTACACCAAATTTTTAGGAGTTATAAAGCATCAATGTTGCTACTGATTATTAAAATTTCAAATGATTACGTCACTTCCGGTTTCAGATATGGACGATTTTGTAAATTTTTAAGGGTCATTTTGTCCACGCATCTCCTCTGAAACTAATCATGATAAAAGTTTGAAATTTGCAGGGATTGTAGATGAATGTCTGTAGATTTCCCTCCATTCTTCCAATTGCGAAAAATGCGCAAGGCCTAGAAGCTCGCTTGAACCTGAAAATTAGCACCAAATTTTTTCACAAAATTTTTGCACATTTTCCGTAATATCTTTTGACGTATAAATATTTTGTTAAAACATGTAATGCAAAAGCTGTTTCAATTTGCACGGGCTTTTATTTGATATCAAGAAAAAGGGGCTGTCACCTCAAATTAGGGGCCAAGAGGGCTCTAAAGTCTATTTGCGATAATTTTTTAGTGAACAATAATTTGTTATCAACTATAGAAGCAAAAATGTTCATTGTACAGCTGTTTATCTATACAGTACCATACTTAAGTCATATATTACGTAATTAGGGGTTTCAAGGGGCCAGAAGTTCAAAACTTTGATCATTAATATCTAAAAAAGGAGAAATATTTTTTAAAGCAATGTAGAATAAAAGTTGTTCAAAATAATGTTTTGTACAATATGCTACCTTAAATGTTTTTGTTGATTTAGGAGTTAAAGGGTCGGCCCCTAAAACACATTTGTACAGATATCTCAAGAACGGTAAACATTTTGTGAACACTTGTATAACAAAATATGTTTATATTTACAAGACCTTTTATTTGATGTCAAGAAAAAGGGGCTGGCCCCTCAAATTAGGGGTCAAGAGGGCTCTAATGTCTTCTTATAATAACTCTTTACTGAACAATATTGTGTTATTAATTATAGAAGCAAAAATGTTCATTGTACAGCTGTTCATATATACAGTACCATACCTAAGTCATATATTACGTAATTAGAGGTTTCAAGGGGCCAGAACTCAAAACTCTGATCATTAATATCTGAAAAAGGAGAAATATTTTTAAAAGCAATGTAGAACAAAAGTTCTTCAAAATAATGTTCTTAACAATTTGATACAAAAAATGTTGTTAGTGGCCCCGGTATTGGGTTAAAGGGTCGGCCCCTAAAACACATTTGTACAGATATCTCGAGAACGGTTTACAATTCATGAACACTTGTAGAACAAAATATGTTTATATTAGCGAGACCTTTTATTTGATATCAAGAAAAAGGGGCTGACCCCTCAAATTAGGGGCCAGAAGGGCTACTAAGTCTTTTCATAATAACTCTTTTCTGACCAATAATTTGACATTAATCATAAAGCAGCAAAGAAGCTTTTATTAAGCTTAATTTAAAACCGAAACCCGTTTTAAAATCGAACGATGTATTACAGAGATATCGGGGTTCAAAAATTGATTTTTCCGGAAATTTTGATTCCGCGTCCTTGGTTTAAAAAAAGCGTAATGTTTAAAGTGAAATCAACTCGTACCAAAAATAATTGTTAAGTCGTACTTGAACACATTTGGATTGTTTTTGTTAAGTCGTTCTTGAAATCGGAAAGGTGTTTGTTAGGTCGTACTTAAAATCATTTGTATTTTGTTAAGTCGTACCAGGAATAATTCGATTTTTTTCATCTTCTATATTTTAGTTACTATTTAATTATTTTATGAGCTCTGCTTCTTACAGGAACTTCCAGCTTTACTTCCGACATTAACGGAAAACCCACTCGTTGCTTTGCAACGAGCTTTGCTCTAGTTTCTTTTTCTGACTTTTTTGGAGCGTCATTTCTCAAAAACTACTCAACTGATTTGTACGAAATTTTCAGGAGTGATAGAACACCGTCGTCGCTACATATTATTAAATTTTCAAATGATGACGTCACTTCCGGTTTCAGATATAGACGATTTCGTAAATTTTTAAGGGTCATTTTGTCCACGCATCTCCTCCGAAACTAATCAAGGTAGAAGCTTAAAATGTTCAGGGATTGTAGATGAATGTCTGTAGATGTACCCCCATGCTTCCAATTATGAAAATTGCTCAAGGCCTTGAAGCTCGCCAGAACCTGAAAATTAGCACCAAATTTTTTCACGAAATTTTTGCACATTTTCTGTAATACCTTTCGATTTGTACATATTTTGTTAAAACATGTAATGCAAAAGTTGTTCCAAATTACAAGGGCTTTCATTTGATATGAAGAAAAAGGGGCTGACCCCTCAAATTAGGGGCCAAGAGGGCTCTAAATTCTTCTTACAATAACTCTTTACTGAACACTAATTTGTTATTAATTATAGAAGCAAAAATGTTCATTGTTAGGCTGATTATTTATACAGTACCATACTTAAGTCATATGTTACGTAATTAGGGGTTTCAAGGTGCCAGAAATTCAAAACTTTGATCATTAATATCTGAAAAACGAGAAATATTTTTAAAAGCAATGTAGAACAAAAGTTGCTCAAAATAATGTTTTGTACAGTATGCTACCTTAAATGTTTTTGTTTATGACCCCATTTAGGAGTTAAAGGGTCGGCCCCTAAAACATATTTGTACATATATCTCAAGAACGGTTAACATTTCTTGAACACTTGTAGAACAAAATATGTTTGTATTTGCAAGACCTTTCATTTGATATCAAGAAAAAGGGGCTGGCCCCTCAAATTAGGGGCCAAGAGGGCTCTAATGTCTTCTTACAATAACTCTTTACTGAACAATAATTTGTTATTAAATATAGAAGCAAAAATGTTCATTGTACATCTGTTCATCTATACAGTACCATACCTAAGTCATAAATTATGTAATTAGGGGTTTCAAGGGGCCATAATTCAATATTTCAATATTTTGATCGTTAATATCTGAAAAAGGATAAATATTTTGAAAAGCAATGTAAAACAAAAGTGGTTAAAAATAATGTTTTTAACAATATGATACCAAACATTTTGTTGTTAGTGGCCCCGGTAAGTGGTTAAAGGGTCGGCCCCTAAAATACAGTTGTTTAGATATCTCGAAAACGGTTGACAATTCATGAACACTTGTAGAACAAAATATGTTTATATTAGCGAGACCTTTTATTTGATATCAAGAATAAGGGGCTGTCCCTTCAAATTAAGGGCCTGAAGGGCTACTAAGTCTTTTTATAATAACTCTTTTCTGATCAATAATTTGATATAAATCATAAAGCAACAAAGGAGCTTTTATTAAGCTTAATTTAAACTGAAATCTGTTTTAAAATCGGACGATGCATTACAGAGATATTGGGATTTAAAAATTGAGTTTTCCGGAAATTTTGATTCCACGTTCTTGGTTAAGGAAATAGTGTTGTGTTCAAAGATATATTAACTCGTACCTAAAATAATTCGGAAATTGTTAATTCGTACAACACAATCGAATTTTTTTGTTAAGTCGTTCTTGAAATCGGAAAGATTTTTGTTAAGTCGTACTTAAAATGATTCGTATTTTATTAATTCGTACCAGGACTAATTCGATTTTTTTCATCTTTGTATTTTAGTTTTTCTTGCAATAGGTATAAGAGCTCTGCTTCTTACAGGAACTTACAGCTTTACTTCCAACATGAAAGGAAGACCCACTCGTTGCTTTGCACTAGCTCATTATTATTATTCTTCCTCTGACTTTTTTGGTGGCTTATATCTCAAAAACTATTTAACCGATTTTCACGAAATTTTTAGAACTTTTTTGGTATCGTAAATACTCGAGGTTATCAAACTTTGAACTTATGACTTCGCTTCCGGTTTCAGAAATTGACGATTTTGTAAATTGTTAAGGGTCATTTTGTCCATGCATCTCCTCCGAAACTTATCAAGATAGAAGCTTGAAATTTTCACGGATTGTAGATGAATGTATGTAGATGTACCCCATTGCCTTCACTAATGGAAATTGTGCAAGGCTTTGAAGATCGCCTGAACCTGAAAATTAGCACCAATTTTGTCCATGAAATTTCCGCACATTTTCTGTAATATCTTTTGATGTATAAATATTTTGTTAAGACATATCATGCAAAAGATGGTTATATTTGCAAGACCTTTCATGTGATATCAAGAAAAGAAGGGACCGGCTTCTCATATTAGGGGCCAAGAGGGCTCTAATGTCTTCTTACAATAACTCTTTACGTAACAATAATTTGTTATTAATTATAGAAGCAAAAATGTTCATTGTACAACTGTTTATCTATACAGTACCATACTTAAGTCATATGTTACGTAATTAGTGGTTTTAAGGGGCCAGAAGTTCAAAACTTTGATCATTAATATTAGAAAAAAGAGAAATATTTTGAAAGGCAATGTAGAACGAAAGTTGTTCAAAATAATGTCCTTAATAATATGATAACTAAAATTTTGTTGTTAGTGGCCCCAGTAAGGAGTTAAAGGATCAGCCCCTAAAACACATTTATACAGATGTCTCGAGAACAGTTAACAATTCGTGAACACTTGTTGAACAAAATATTTTTATATTTGCAAGACCTTTTAATTTGATATCAAGAAAAAGGGGCTGGCCCCTCATATTTGGGTCCAAGAGGGCTCTAAAGTCTTTTTATAATAACTCTTTACTGAAAAATATTTTGTTATTAATTATAGAAGAAAAAAATGTTTATTGTACAACTGTTTATCTATACAGTACCATATCTAAATCATATGTTACGTAATTAAGGGTTTCAAGGGGCCAGAAGTTCAAAAAATTGATCATTAATATCAGGAAAAGGAGAAATATTTTGAATAGCACTATAGAACAAAAGTTGTTCAAAATAATGTTCTCAGCAATATGACAACTAAAATTTTGTTGTTGGTGGCCCCATTTAGGAGTTAAAGGGTCGGCCCCTTAAACACATTTATACAGATGTCTAGAGAACAGTTAACAATTCGTGAACACTTGTTGAACAAAATATGGTTATATTTGCAAGACCTTTAATTTGATATCAAGAAAAAGGGTCTAGCCCCTCAAATTAGGAACCAAGAGGGCTCTTAAGTCTTCTTACAATAACTCTTTACTGAAAAATATTTTGTTATTAATTATAGAAGAAAAAATGTTCACTGTACAGCTGTTTATCTATACAGTACCATAGCTAAGTCATATGTTACGTAATTAGGGGTTTCAAGGGGCCAGAATTTTGAAAATTTCATCATTAATATCAGAAAAAGGAGAAATATTTTGAATAGCATTGTAGAACAAAAGTTGTTCAAAATAATGTTCTCAACAATACGAAAACTAAAACTTTGTTGTTGGTAGCCCCGGTAAGGAGTTTAAGGGTCGGCCCCTAATACACAGTTGTTCAGATATCTCGAGAGAGGTTAACAATTCCTGAACACTTGTTGAACAAAATATGTTTATATTTGCAAGACCTTTTAACTGATACCAAATAAAAGGGGCTGGCCCCTCAAATTCTTGGTTAAGAAAATAGTGTTAAATTCTTGGTTAAATCAACTCGTACCTAAAAATTAATTGCTAAGTCGTACTTTAACATATTCGGATTTTTTTTTGTGAAGTTGTTCATGAAATCATGAAGGTTTTTGTTAACTCGTACTTAAAACCATTCAGATTATGTTAAGTCGTACCAAGAATTATTCGATTTTTGTAATCTTTTTGTTTTCGTGTCTCCTGTTATAAGTTTAAAACACTTCTTTTTACAGGAACTTTTAGCTTTACTTTCAACATCAACGGAAGACCCTCTCGTTGCTTTGCAACGAGCTTTGCTCTAGTTTATATTCCAATTCTTTAATGTTTGGGTTCGTTATCGGGCTCGGTGTGTATCAAATAAACGAAGAAAGTGTGTTGTCAGCAATAATATCGTGCATTACTTAGACCATTCCTTTTATTGTTTCTAATAAACAAATAAGTTCTGTAAAATAGTATCAAACATTGTGTTGTAAATTTAATCGACAGGGTTTTTTGTATTATTACAATCGGGTTCGTTATCGGGTTGGTCTGTTGAGACGGTAAGAAATGATATTCTGCATAACAGTGCATTGTTTTCACAAATTTCTACAAACCGGTAGGGGACGTGTATTGCTTATGCAATACTCTCAGAATGCTTGTCGACTCTGTGCTCTCAGGATTACTGTGAAACACGTGTCTTATGTACGTAGACGATGTAACCGTTTTCTCTGAAACCATCACTGACCACTTCAAAACACTCGAGTACGTGCTGTAGAGATTCGAGGATTCGGGGTAAAAGCTACAAGCCCAGAAATGCTCATTTTAAAAACCTGAAGTAACGTTCCGTGGACCTATTTCTTTAAAACTTTGCGCCCGTATACATGCTTTGAAGGAAAGGAACAACGTGAATCCACATAGTAACTGTGAGAGTGCATTCAAAACGTTCGAAGAGGCCTTAACCAGGTATTCTCTATTAAGATACCCAGATTTCTCGCTTCTGTTTGTTCTGTTCATTGATGCATGCGACATCGGTATTGGTGCAGATTTAACACAAAATGGATTTGATGTCGAGTGGATAATAGCCTACGCAAGTAAGAGTTTACAACCAAATTAGCAGAATTATGCAGTGATGTAAAAGGAGGCGCTTGCTATTGTGTTTAGTTTGAAATATGTCAGACACATTCTATTTGGCCGAATATTCACTGTGATCACTGACCATAATCAATAACGGTGGCTTATAAACATCAATAAACCAGCTGGTCGACTCGCACGTTGGTCTACAAAGAAATCTACAAAGAAATCGCCATTCTACTTTATGCACATACGAGATGCGTTCTACCTGTTAAGGCTGCACTTTGTCCTATGTCATAGCAAACGACTATAAAGAAGAAGGCAAAGTTCGTCTTCAAGATCTAGAGGCATACACATGTATACTCTAGTGAAAGAAAACTTACAAAACTTACAAAAGAACAAACAAAAGCAGAAAAAGCATTTTGACTATGAAGCTTAAGAATCACATTACACCGAATGGGACAAAATATGGCTATACACTCCTGTAACTAAACTAGGACTGTCAGCAAAACTAACATACATACCCTGAAACGTGCTTCTACACCAGTTGCACTGTTCGGTTTGTTACGCTTTTTAAACGGTACGGTTCGCTTTGTGAACGGTACGGTTCGTTTTGTGAACGGTACGGTTCACTTTGTGAACAATACGGTACGCTTTGTGAACGGAACGGTACGCTTTGTGAATGGAACGGTTCGCTTCTTGCACGGTACGTTTTGCTAAAAATAGCTGCACGCTTTGTGAACGGTTTGCTCGCTTTATTAATGAGGTAGGTTTGGCCTGAACTCTTTTGATTTTTCTCGATATAATTTCGTTTAGTTTTTACCCGATATACTTCAGCAAGGTGGTAATTATGACATATGATAATGAAATTTTTGGTTTATTTATATGATTATTTATAAATGTATTTCAATCTATTTAAAATCAGAACTTCCATCCGTTCCCCTGTTTTTAATACGTTTCGTGAAAAGTGTACTCAGTGACAACCGGGAAGCGGGGGTAATTTTTATTTTGATAAGTCTGTTATTATTAGTATTTGATTTTAGATAAATGTAATCATTAAGATAGAGGAAAAGAACTGTTTGACTTTAATCCGATATATTTTTGTTAATTCAGCGAGCAGTCGATAATTTTACAAGGCATCTTAAGTTTTTTTTTCTATACATGTACTTGAAGTCATTAAATATTTCTAATCCATTTAAAACTGCTATAAAAAATTGCCCCGACTTTATTCCGACATTTCTTAATTTTCCTTAATTGTTGTCTTGATTCTCGGCTAGTTGTTATTTTTCAAGCATCTTTCTTTTTCTTGATTCATAATATTAATTCGTTTGATCATTCTTTATTGCGTACTACAGTACGTAGTACATTACTGTACTATTGCCGATCAAATTCCCTTAGTGAATAGACGATTTAAAATTACACACAGTTAATGATAAGATAAACAATGAATTTCAGATAAGAAATCTTGAAATCAACTGCTATATAGTTTTTTGAGTAATGACACGAGTTTTTATTCATTGAAATATTGATTCTACGATTTTCTGCACTTGTGCGTATACAAAGATCATACCTACATGTATCCCGTCATCGCTTCTCTTATCTGAACTAAGATCGCGTGTATAGTCAAAATATGACTATTAGTTTTTGTTTTTCCGTTAAACTATACATGTACATGTAGCATATTTCTTACGATATGTACACACCTGGATACACACAAGTCAATAGCATTTAATGGCGATATTTATCATTCTGTTGAACAAGTGTCCGCTCTTCACTGTATGCATGCGATTTAGCTGACGATTTACAGATGCTGACTAACCTGTTTATATTTTATTTACCTTTTTACACACAGACTTGTAGTAAACAGGTCACGGAAAAATACCCGGTAATCAACAAATGAAAGTTTAAAGTGATAAATATATAATGAATTTATCTAGTTACAAAAATAAAACGACATCGCGGGAAAAAGACTCTGATCGCCAGTACTTGAGTTATGTAATCATTAAGTTGGAAGGAAATTATTGTTGAATAGGAACACTCTTTTTAATAGGGATTTAAGAAAACATAAAACAAAAAAGTTTTCATTCGATAATTTTCTTCTAGCCATATAGGAGGAGCCAAGTAGCACGCGGCTCATGGCGTAATCTGTATTGTTATACTTTCATGTTAAATACTGAAATCTGATTGGTTAAGACGCAGTTAATAATATTTACTATTACCCTCAGCGTTAGCAATGCACTTGGCAACGGGTAACATTAAAAAATGTTACATGCGCGAAAATTATGCGCGTACGGTTCGCTGTAGAATTCACGTTATTCCTATATAAAAGCAGTAAAATTTTCTTAAAAATTTTAAAAAAGACATTCAGTATAACAAAATAAATAGTGCCTGTTTGGGAGGATAACAGTTGAAATTGACACCCCTCGAAAACCATTGTCAACCTCCGCTTCGCGTCGGTTGACAATGGTTTTCTCGGGGTGTCAATTTCAACTGTTACCCTCCCAAACAGGCACTATTTATATACTGTAATACGTAAACTGATTGACAGGCGAAGCACGTGGAGTCCTGAGATAAAATCCCGCTCAAATGACGAACTATAGAAACCTAAAGCGAAATAATATAGTTCAGGGGTAAAACTTCAATTTAAGTAATATAATCAACACACGTCATCTCTCTCTCTCTCTCTCTCTCTCTCTCTCTCTCTCTCTCTCTCTCTGAGAGAGTGTATGTAATTGTGTGCAAACAATTTGGAATTATTAGATTTTTTTGGTATGAATTCAATTCATTTATTTTAGACTCATGGTTTTCGCAACGATTTCAACACAATGACTAATAGTTTGTACATTAGACGATGTATTCAGATTGATTTGACGTTTAAAATTTTGACGCTATTTCACATCACACATATTAGATTTAAAATAAACTTAAAAAGAGCTATGTTTGTGCTTACATCTACTTTCAAAATGTTAAAATCCCATTCAACTGTTTACATTTTACAATGTAATTAATCAGTTTTTTGGTACATTAATGTACCCGGTAAATGCTATTTTATTGCAAGTTAATATTTGTGAAAAATATGTATAGAGTAGCTGAATTGTTTTTCGGATCCACGCGCCGATAGTCTTCCGTGTAGTTGTTTGTGTACATATCTACAGACAGTTTTTTTGTTTTTTTTTTAGAGATAAAGAAAAGCCACGAAACAAACAAAGTAGAAGTAAGATATATTCAGACTATACACACGACAGGTTGTAATGAGTTACCAAACAGATGTCCGTGGAAAGGTGTAAATACCGGCATCTCGTGTACACCTATTTAAGCGTCCAAATATACAGAGTCAGCTGTTAAGTACAATAACTGCCAAAAAACAAAATAAGACAATAACACATGTTGTGTATAGAACCCAAGATGAAAGACGCTGTTGTGTTTTTGATCAGCTTTTGTACACATATATTGCACGAGTGATTTTTGTTCATGTGAAATCACGACGCCATTACCAGTGGGAAATAAAGTTGAAAGTTATTTTATGAAATGTACTTTTTTTCGTTCAATGCTTGCATTTAATTTACTAAGATTTTGTTCATGTATTTATGTATGATATATCATATAAGAGTGATTTTTTGTTTATTTATCGCTACATAAATAGCTGAAGTACAAATCACTCGAGTCACCGGAAATATGTGATTGTCATTTACTACAGCACATATATATATATATATATATATATATATATATATATATATATATATATATATATATATATATATATATATATATATATATATATATATATTTGAAAACATGATCTGAAATGTTTTCTTTTCTCATTTTTAATTGGTTTAAAGTTTAGCTGTAGATTAAGTAACGAATCAAAAGGTCGGCATTTTTTTTTATTTGAAAGGGATATAAAAATATATATTATAATATGTCAATCCTTGTTTAGCCATAATGTATTTATTTCTAAACATACGCTATTTTTTAACGTCTCAGGTAACGAGATCTCTCTCTCTCTCTAGCAAAAAATTGAACTTAACTGGTCAGCGATAATCTCCGTCCGTATTCATCGAAAGACATTAGGTCAGTAAGCCGTATATAGAAGTTGCACACTTATTGCACAGTACGGTACGCTTTTTTGTCCGTCTGGAGGCGGGTCTTGCATGAATTACTGCACGCTTTTTGCCATCTTCGCTAGCCAAGGGTTTTCGGTCCACTTTGCTCCCCATAAACCCTTGGGGGATTTCATTACGAAAACTCGGTGACAAGCTCCGTTTTATGATTGGCTGCAGCTGCGAGTAGCTGACCCAATCGCTGTGCTTGTACATGTAAATATAAACTTTAAAAGAAAACACATGTGTGATCTTTGGTAAAACATTCGGTGCTTTTAACAAGTTGAGACACAAGTTCTCGAGTACAGTGCCTACCCAACGATGGTCTAACCAGATCGCTTTAAAAACCTATATATTTTACTGGGATTGACCATAGTTCTATCACCGTGCAAAATTCACTGTTTAATTATAACTTTATTTTGGACTTTACTTTTAAAATTCAACATCTGTTTCGTAATATTTTCTCACAATTTATTTCTTACAAAGTTACTTATTTATTTAGTGATTGACACTTTTCGGACTCTTAATGTGATTTCAAAGAGACAGAGTGTCATGTCTCAAGGACTGTTAATCTCTTAAAACAACATTGTGCAATTATCAGTTTTTGATATCTTGGACATCAAAGACTCATTGAGTTTATTTAATTATTTTATATCTGTAAACCTTTCACTCAGCTTACTTATGTCATCACTTGTCAATTTATACTTATTGTTCATATTCTTATAAATAGTTATGTACAATTGTCAATCGGCAGTCTGGAATACGGCGGCCAGCCTCGGCCACGTCCGACTCACCCAGAGTCTTGAGTCCGGAGGCCACTACTGGCCATATCCGACTTGTTTGTAAAATGTCTGTCTGTTAAATTGTTAAAATGTTGCCATCGTTGAATCTCGTCCAATAAATACGGAATCCTTCATCACTTGGTTTATTTCTCTGGAACTGTATACTGGTGAACCTTCGGGAAAACGGCAAACCTAACCTTCGTTTTTACTTTACGGCCCACAGCGCGCCACAACCTTATACCTTATACCCTCGACGCCAACATTCCCTCACCCCGTCCGTACTGCACACGGCGGATATACAGATCCAGAAGAATACCCTAGCACCGTAAAACTACGCGGTCACAATTGGTGGATAAATCCTAAGGGTAACAACAACGCCCGGGGCTGCTGCATATATTTTGCAGTAGTCAGATCCTGGACCTCTTCAGCCAGCGAGTTTCCCCCCATTGAACATCAACTCAGCTCAACGTAACAACGATGGACAACAAAAGTTCCAGCCGCCATGAACTATGCAGACAGTTTTCTCTGTTCATCACCAGGAAACAACGGTCAACTGTAGAAACTTCAGCTGTCCTCAAACGCCCGTCACCGGTGTAAGAAAATCAAAGAACAGAGGAAGAAATGTGATATTCCATTCAAAACACGAGGACGTGTTTTCCCCGGAGCGGTGGGAAACTATCACCGTGCAAAATTCACTGTTTAATTATAACTTTATTTTGGACTTTACTTTTAAAATTCAACATCTGTTTCGTAATATTTTCTCACAATTTATTTCTTACAAAGTTACTTATTTATTTAGTGATTGACACTTTTCGGACTCTTAATGTGATTTCAAAGAGACAGAGTGTCATGTCTCAAGGACTGTTAATCTCTTAAAACAACATTGTGCAATTATCAGTTTTTCATATCTTGGACATCAAAGACTCATTGAGTTTATTTAATTATTTTATATCTGTAAACCTTTCACTCAGCTTACTTATGTCATCACTTGTCAATTTATACTTATTGTTCATATTCTTATAAATAGTTATGTACAATTGTCAATCGGCAGTCTGGAATACGGCGGCCAGCCTCGGCCACGTCCGACTCACCCAGAGTCTTGAGTCCGGAGGCCACTACTGGCCATATCCGACTTGTTTGTAAAATGTCTGTCTGTTAAATTGTTAAAATGTTGCCATCGTTGAATCTCGTCCAATAAATACGGAATCCTTCATCACTTGGTTTATTTCTCTGGAACTGTATACTGGTGAACCTTCGGGAAAACGGCAAACCTAACCTTCGTTTTTACTTTACGGCCCACAGCGCGCCACAACCTTATACCTTATACCCTCGACGCCAACATTCCCTCACCCCGTCCGTACTGCACACGGCGGATATACAGATCCAGAAGAATACCCTAGCACCGTAAAACTACGCGGTCACAGTTCTACAAACTTGTCAAGGCTCGCGTGATAGCATGGGAAGTAAACATGGCGAATATAGAAGTTGCCTATCTCGTTAGTATATACGTTCCTGCTTATGGTTATTGCTTTTAAAGGTTCAGTGAGCTCTGTTTTATTTAATTTCTTTGGTCCGCAATATTCACGACAACGATACCTGATTTTATGACATGAACGCTTTCATATAAATCGGCGACTTTTTCAATCCCGGTACAGGTCCTACAAAACACTATGAATAAAATATTCCGTGCTTTCCCTAGGTTATAACTTAATTCGTATTTAATAGCATCGTTAATTATGTTCCGATATTTGGTAGTCAACATGTTTTCAAGTTGTATTAATGCCGTAGTGTGTATATAACCTGTTGTTTAATTTGATTAAAATGTAAATATGCAAGGGGAGCAACTCAAGTTGCTCGCTAGATAGCGCCACCACATCACCGAGTTTTCGTAATGAAATCCGCCAAGGGTTTATGGGGAGCAAAGTGGACCGAACACCCTTGGCTAGCGAAGATGGCTTTTTGCATGGTACGGAGACAAAGAGTCAACGAATTTGAGAAATTGAGAATTTCAGAATTATTGAAGATTTTATTACATGTAAATCTGAGAAATAAACATATGTATGTATGTATAGCAGAAAAAATCTGCCTTTTAAAAAACATTAGGCATCTGATAAATCATACCAACTTTATGTTGTTTTAATGGCCCACAGTTTGCCTCCAAAGCACCAAAATGCATATACTAAATGCGTTTCTCGAATTTTTAACAATATCCTATGCATACAGGGAGGTAAGTGATGTTTTGTGAACAGATCGATAAGCAAACTAAAATATTTTTGTGACAATGACATCTAATGGAACTAGAATTTGCTAATTGTTTAATCATGTATTCATATAGGTGTTGTGACAAATTTTTCCTGTATATTTTCGTTTTTTTTTCTCTCGTATCTCACTTTTGATCTTCATTGTTTATTCTATTTCATTTATTATCCTTAGAATGTAATAGAAAAAATGCCCCAGTAAAGTTGAAAGCAATGCAAATGATCTCACAAGTTTCGATGGTTTTATTTTGATTGTATTTCTTTGCACGTACTGTCTACCTGATATCTTATTTATATTGTTAATACCATTTAAGGCCTGTTGATTGTCGCATAATGTCATCGAGCGCATTATCGATTTAATATCAGTGTACTGAGCTTGATTCATATAGTTGAGTTTTAAGACATTAAAAGTTTTGATAATTGAAATGACTATTGTATTCAATAATTCAGAGGTTTGATTTCGTTAAAAACGTGAAAGTAAATGAAAAACTAATGAACCAGTACATAGGAAGTCATATGCATACTGCACATTTTTTTAACATAACATGGTACATGATATTCATTCTTCAAGATTATGGATAAATATACATGATGAATTACAAATGTACTAATTTGCTTCGAACCATCATTTAACAAGTTTTAGATGTTTTAAATTGCTAAAATGTATTTTTAGAGGATGGAAGATTGAGTCAAAACGCACAGTAAATCTTTTTTTACATAATATTTGAAAGTTAAATGTCCTAATATTGTTATCAAAAATGTGAAAAAAAAATAAAAAGATTAAGTTTTAAGAATATTGATTTCTTTTGTGGAAATCATTAAAGAATTTTTACTAAGTAGAATCCGTAGCTATTGTATTGTGTCATATTCTACAGCATGAAAAAAAATATATGCAACAAGTCAATATTTTACTTCAGTTTGATTGTTTGCATATTGATCTTTAAATTGTACCAATAATTATATGGATTAAACCATATTAACATCAAAGATAGAAAAAACCTTATTTTTTTTTTATCTTGAACGGGTGATACACTGCGTTTGAAGATGGGTATTACAGTGATGATTGTAAGTACTGATTTTATTCATTGATTATCTAAATAAGTTAAATGATCCAAATGCACACTTATGGTTTCAAATTTTTCTGATGGCCAGTTAGGTATATTATTAAAACTTTTGATTTATCATATGTTTTAAGGTGCGACTTATGAGGTGTACATGTATATATAAACAATTATCGAAGACTATCATTATAAAAACGGACGTTCCAAAATTCTCTGAGTGTCAGGCGAATTTGGTACTCTTGATTTTCTGCCTCTCCTCCATGTATATTACCACTATGTCTGCACTGACATGGACTTTTTCTCAGTTTGAAAAAAGTACATTAATGAACCAAGTTTGTTTTAAATTTAATAGGACCCGACGCTCTGACCACTCAATCGGTGTTCATTAAATGAGCTATCATGAAAGTGTAGAGTATTTCGGCGGTTTTTAAAGAAAAAAGTAAGTTTTTGCTCTTAAGGTCCGCCTCATCAGGTGTCCACCTTAGGTGGCAGGGGACAGTTTTTTTATATAATTCATTGTAGCCAAGGAATGCATGTCTTCGGAACTCTGTAACTAGAATTTCCTCAGTTCCCATTCAGCAAAAATACCTTTAATTCACTCTTTAGAAGGCCAATCACCAATTTCTGAAGACAATTACTAGTCAAAACCTGTAAAAATCTCTACATACTGGTTTTTATGAGATTTTGACCCTTTCATATTTTGCTAATTTTTCATCATTTTTCAGCTTTTTAGACCTCCCCCAGCTAATTCCCTGCAGAGGGTTGACCTTCCGTACCGCGTGCATGTTGCACTATCACATGTCAGAAACTTACCAGTATATAGTTTACAAATTCCCATCCACCTACTTTTCGTGTTATTTTACCTCCCGTCTGTAACTTGCAATTTCACTGTGTAAAGTCAGCACAACAGTCATAGCCGCAGGTTTCGCATTTTACTTCTGATTCGCATGTACATAACATAAGGGGCCTACATATTGCATATCAATTTCAACAACAGACACCCCTCTAACTAATGATAATCATTAAAAATCATTTCATGAATTTTAGCAACACCCATAAGCCTTCAAGTACAGCAACTCTCAATTTTACAAAAATATTGACGGGTACTTTATTCGAAACTGTCCCTTGCTACCTTTTATAGGTCACACATTATTGAATTGAGAGTGAGTTATTACGCGGGTATGTTAAGGCTGTCCGAAGCTAAATATATATCGAAAAATGATACTATTTTAATTATCGAAAAAATACTTTAACTGAGCGAGTTTCTTTAAACTTTTATTACATAAATTAACAGTGACATCCAACACTATATTTGATGTATTTTTGTGAGGTCATATATTTTTCTAAAGCACGTGACAGGTCTATTCTAACACGGTAAATAATCTATAAAAATCGCATCGGCGCAAGTGAATAATGACATAATGTCAAAAATATTTTTATGAAAAATCCTTTGATAAGTAATGTATTTTGCAGTTCTTGCTGGGGGTTCATATAAATATTTCGTTTATTTGAAATATCTTTCCAGTACGGAAGTATTATTGCGTATTGTTCTGATTGGAATAAATGATAATTCAAGTTTAGTTTTGTCAATGTATTGCTCTAACGCATGAGTGGAGGTTTTATAAAAGGATGCAATCGGGAGTATCCTTTGCCATAGTAATATTTGCATCTGAGTTTTTTGGCAAACTCATCAAAGTCATTTAGTATGACTTTTCTGAGATTCTTTTTATGTGGAGTGGGTATGAATTTCAAACCTTTACTCAGTGCCAAGTATTTGTATCGATTGATTTTGTGTTTGGATAAATTGAGTACACAATTCTGAGATTGACTCAGATCTGTTTTGATAGCACTCTTCAATTGAATTAAAGAAGATTGAGATCTTCGATAGTTTTTTCTTATTTTATTCCGTCTATTAAAACGTCTAGCCATTTCAATAGAAAATAAAATATGTATAGAGTGCGAACCTGAATATCCGCCTATTACACGACTGGTTGGTGTAGTAGAGGAAAAGGATGTAATGTTTCATACGGCAGGTTGATGTTTGAAGATACCACGTGGTATTGGATACGCTTCCTTCTTTTATGGAGGCTAAAAAATAATTTCCTAAAAGTAAAAGAAAAACAAACAGTAAAGTGCAAGTACTATGGTATATTCCAGTTTTTTGATAAAGCTTTTATAAATGATAGAGTTAAAATGTTTTACCGTTACAATGGTGTAAGGAAACAATGTATGATTTTAAAGCGTCAGTGTTAAGTTTGCATGATAAACACATTGCAAGTGTCTAAAATTCCAACCAGTGCGTAAAGCTTCGCTTGAGAAAGATAGATAGTTATCCATCACTTTATGACTGTTCAGCATAAACTGATTCAGGCTTTGTTATAGTGGAGCCATAATGTCCGTACGGTTTGTTGCGGGGATGGTTCCTACGCTGCCTAGGTCTAAAATAAGGGCTACCCCGTCCTTGTCGGAATTGGTCCGGAGCGTGCACGTGTGTCATAGCTGCTAGTCTATCTCTGAGATAACTGATTTCATTAATTTGTTCTTCATGTAATTTGGTTATTTGTTCGAACTGCCTTTTTTCTTGTTCAAAGTTGATAGAGTGTTTACGAATTTCTTGCAGAGTCTGTGTTCTCACAGAGTTGCTCTCCATTTTTTTTTCATTAAATCTCTCCTTCAATGTATACGAGTGCTTTTTGAGCAACTTCTTTGGTCTGTTGGGCGAACGGGTCTTGCCAAAACTTCTCGAATATTTCGTTGTCGTCACCAACTAGATTTAGGGTGCACACGATGCGAGTGTGGAACCATGTTGGGAATTTCCCTGTTTGAATTCCGTACCTTAAACTATCTTTTCTCTTTGCCAGTACCAGTCTCTGTTCCAGGATAGGTTTGATGAGTTTCATCCCTTCAGAAGGTTATTGGATACGTTAACGCTATCGGTGGACTCGGGTAGAGTCTTGAATTCTTGAATTATGGATATTGCCTCTTGGTTAGACGGAATATCATCATCGATATCAATGAGCAAATTTTGGTTCTGCATTTTAGTTGGTTTTCTGGAGAGTGAAAGTTTGTTGAAGCGTTGGAACATGCTAAGTCAATGTAAGGCGGGAGGATGGAGCTATGCCTTATACCTTGTATAAGGGAATGAAATATTGTTTACAATGGCAGTAAATCTGAAGCAGTCTTTGATGTAAGTTGAGATTCCAAAGTTAAAGCGGATGTGCAAATTGTTTAAACAAATTCTTTAAATTTATTTAAGAAAAAATAAATCCCGAGCGTGCACGTGTAAATTTAAATACTTTAAATTTTTTAAAATACTTTAAATACATTTACTGCTTTCGCACAGCCCAGGGGTCGCTATCTAACAAGCATAGTTTTTCATTTTACATCAATTGCATTCGAGGTACTTGTTTACCAAAAGAAACAATCAGCTTGTGAGGAAACAACTTACAACACAGAGCATTAAAAATACAACACATTTTGGAAAAAATGACAAAGTAAATGACACTCTATTAAAACACATAAACAGATACTATTATGTTAACAGTGATACTGAAATAAAAAAAAAACTACAGTTCATGTGTTAATGATTAGGCAATGCTAGCAAATTTAAAACCATACTGTAAATCTCTGAAGGATATACAAAAAGACAGTCCTGTAAGCTACAGTTCTTCGGTATACGACAACGTGTTTGTTAAAGGAATTCTTAACATACATTGATAAATAGTTAAACAAATGTACGATATGACAAAAAACTGCAGCGACAATTATTAAGCTGACTGTAACACGATAAAGCAAATTATTTGAGCCGGTATGAGCTCTCTTGCATATTCTCTTCATTGAGCCATTGTTGAAACTCGAGTGTTTTGACAAACCTGTTGATTTAATCAACATAAAAAAATATGCCGATGAAAGAGAGAAATGATATTAATACATGTATTTTATGTAGTTTTACTTGTAAAAGAAAATGATTAATATAATCAATGAATAAATACATATCTGATTACAGCAAAAAACAAACATATTACAACTATTCCTTTGAACGGAATATGATATAACCCTGAAAATGTTTTTATGAAACACCAAAACTACAACATGCAATCAATACGATGAATAACACTTGCTTATTGTTTTCTGTAATGTAAATCTTAAACGAATAAGTTAAAATAACGTTTTTATTGCAACGGGTACTTATGAATAAAATTATTACGCATGTAAAGTAAAACTTGATTTAAATCATTACACATAAATAACAATACATCGCCCTCCTTTTATATTCTATGCAATAACTGACAACTTCCTATACAGATACATTTTAATCAAATTTTTGCCAAATGAAATAATCGCTGTCGAAATATTAGTTTTTAATTGGAGATGTGTTTCATTTAAAGACGAGTCTAAACGGCAAATGTGTGTCTTAGTTCTAAAATGTATTGTGAAGTGTTTACCTAACACCTGACCGCATGATTTTGTTGTTTTTTAGAATCATGAAACGAAAGTACTACAAGAATGTACTTTTTAAACACTATTAGAAAGACAACAATTAATTGACGTAAAAGGAACTATTGATACTGTTAGACCTTGTTTAGCCTTTTACAAAGTGTTGATTTAAAAACTCTTATTTTAATAAAAATGGCATTCATTGAAAATCTTACCATATGTCTTGACTGAAGAAGTACCGTATGTTGATTTTGAAATTTGAAAAGCTTCTGTCTTCCTGGTAATGATCGTAGAATTTGTACTCTCTGAAAAACATTTGAACTCAATAAGCATAAACGATTTAAGCCAATACTCGTATCTTGTAAAATGATGCTTAATATATTTATGTCTGTATTTTTCTTTAGAAACTATTAACTTAGATTTGAGATCTTTACTATTATATTTTCCTAAAGGAAACGTTTAATGTGGAACACAAGTAATTTCCTTCCTGTGTGATGCTATTGTTGTTCCTGCCAAATCAATAACGGAAACACGTCAAACAGCTACATAAAGCTAATCGCGTGATTTTTAGGTTCATTATTGCATTGATATGAATGAATATTTATAAGTTAACAATCTGACTTTCCCACTTGTAAATATGAAAAACTAGCGACGATTAGTTGATAAAGTTCTCAAGGATATAAACTTGGTTGATGAGTTATAAACCGTCTAAAGATGGATTAGTAGAGTTCTTTAAACTATATATTTTATGCATAACATGATACACTAATGACTAACTGTTACATCCACTAGCAGGATCACAGAGATCATTCTCACAATGACATTCTTGCTGACATTTTTTTCCGTAATTTGGGAATGGACAAAGTATTTCACAATACGAGCCTATTCTCCCAGTCTCACATTCTGCAGTATACAATGAAACATGATGTCATAAGAATGTTATAAAAGAGAATTTGAAGATAGTATTGATAATCATAATAAGTAAATGCTCTTAAGTTAATACCGTAAAAAATAGACTACTCTGTACCTGACACTGAACGTTTACATCCAATCGCAAAGTGGCAATTGTAATCGCTACAGTTGCACGTAAATTGACAGTCGACGCCATACGTAGGAGCTGGACATCGTTCTCTGCAGTCTTGTCCAAAAAACCGGACATTGCAACCTTTAAAGTACATTTGTTTATATATTTAGAACTTCGTATTAAGATGTAAAAAAATTCTGTTTGTTTTTATATTTAAGATACAAACGTGTGCATTTATCGATGGTTTCATTCCAAGCATATCCAGAGCAGCATTCAGGACCGTTTGGTCTTATAAAAAAAGAAAAATGAACATCAAAGTACTATTTAGATCTAATGATTGCCATGCGGTTTGATTATCAAAAGAAAATTTAAGCACTTATCAAAAAGGTGGAGTAACAGACACTTACCCTACACATATTTGTGAATATGTGTCAATGACACGTAAAATTGCGATCAAAATGTTGCTTAATTTTAGCATATCTTCGATCAAATTAATGTAAATATTTGTTGTGTATCAATATTTCCGTCTTCCTAGTTGATTTGTAGTTTCATCCTTGAAATTGTTCATGTTCTCGAAATTTCATTTTGGTTTTAAATACTGCACTTAATTGAAACGCTTAATGTATTTTATTAACCAAGGAAATGCAATAAAACTCTGTGTAAGTTAATGAAAATGTTTACGGCATCTTTAAACTCCCCTCCCTCCAATGAAAAATAAACCGAAACACCCCCACCATTAAAAAAAGAAAAGAAATAAAAACCCAAACAAATAAAGAAGTCGAAAGAGATTCGTTAGAAGGGAGATATTTATAAATATCATAATTGCTTTTATTATCTTCCCTATCTGCATCACCAACGTCCTTACATCGCTTGCCAATAAAAACCAAAACATTCACACCAGGGCATGTAATGTTCAATCACAATACAAAGCATTAAAGTGAGTTGGCCATTCCCCACAAACACCTATCGTTTAAACTTAAGTTCTCGACTCCAACGTTATAACTGTAAACCAGTTTTGTCATATACAGTAAGAAGAGGGGGTTTTGTAATTATTTTTGAAAGTTATGATATAGTCTGCTGATGAAACGAAAACATGTAAGGAATGCCAATGCGTCGCAAACCTGTTGGCACAGGGCGAATCCACTGCTAATCAAATGATGTTGCGTTATGAAATACATGTAGATAGATATTAATCCAGAAATGCATTATCATGATGATTTTTCAAATGCAGTTCTTGCTTACAACAATGCTACATGTATAAAATAGATAAATAGATAAATATAGAGTATTCAGGAGAATGAAGATGCCAGTATAAATTTGTTTATTCAGAAGAAAAAGTTAAGTAAAAATTCAGTTTATAAAAAATATGAAAAAGTGAGTAGATAATGCAATAGTAAATTGAGTAAAAAATATTTTATGAACTGAATGTTGTACACGGTTGGTGATGTGACCTTTTTATAGAAATTATCAAGTAGAAAAAATAGGGATTAAAATGCAGGGTTTTCATAACATATAGCATCATAATAATTCAAGTTGTAAAGCATAGAACTTTTTTTTACTTCGCTTAAGTTTATTTGGGTTTATACATGTATTATTTTATACATGTATACACAACATTAGATAAACTCATATTCTGTACATTTCAGTGAATTTGCATTAACAATGACGATATATTTCCGCACAACCTACCGTCATCGAGATTTACAAAACTTGAAAAGGGAAGGCAGCTAAAAGTCTTGAAGATGAATAGGCATTGTGATTAACAGACAGAGAAACACATAATACGATGTTCTGTTATTGATACTTCACTATTGTATAAAATTTTTTAATACGTTGTTTTTACGTAAAACATTGGTATTATTATATTGTAGAAGAAGGAATTTATTGGTGTTTTGTTCATACACAATATTAATAACGGGGAATAAACATTTAATAAACTTTTAAGTAAAAATATAATTAACTTTAGGATAAGCGGTGCATTTATTCAACTGTGTCAAACTAAGACTGGTGTATATATATTAAATAATTTTTTTATGCACAAGCTAATAGGAAATGTTTGAATTTATAAAACCGAACATTAGACATTCCATGATTCCGTTTATAATGAAAGTGTAAAATTTGTTTAATTTTTATTTGATGAATCATATGATTAAGTGTTAAAAGTACAACTTTTGTGTAATTTCTAATTCTTAAACAGAATTGGATGAGGAGAACATTACTAACAAATGTTAGCTACCGAGGCATATCCTCTCGGTATTTCCGATTCAGGTGACTTCTTGGTTGTGATCAGGAAGGATGTGTTTTTAAAATATGATACATATTACCCAGAAACTTTAAATACATTTAAGCAGCTTGGAAAAATCGAAACACCACGAGAAGTAAAAGTTTTATTCGAACAACAAATTGTATCCGCAGTCAAAAATATCTTATTCTGTTCTAGGCTCACTTTACAGACACACCGCCATTTAAGAGCAAAAAATTGTGTTAACTTATGCTTAAATTCACTATTCACTACGGTGAATTTTAAAATATCATTTGATCTGTCTTTTGCATATTTCAAAATAATATGCCGTCCTAATTAATCACTTACCCATATAGATGCAGTCACTTTTTTGCAACATTATTGTTTTAGATTAAGTAGTTGAATGTTGCAAACGACAATTGTCAGGGTTACTATCCAGTACTATGACATAAACATATTATAAAACAATTTTAATTATATGGTGTTAAATTGAATGTCGTTTATTATATAGACGTATTCTTTGTCAAGAGTTTTTACAATGTACATATTAAACAAAAGTAAGTAACCATTCCTAAACATACTCCCCTCTTTAGACACACTTTTTAAAATAAAAATAAGCACCGTAATAGTTCTGCTCCATATTATACAATGGTTTAGGCGAATCCCTGCATGTAAAAGAAAAGGAAACAGACCAGAGTCAGAAATGTTGCCACAAGAAAGAAAAATCCGGACTCATGGAGCTGACGTGGTTAATAAACTTTAAGTCTTTTACTAGGTTCAATTTATGTTTTTATAATTCTTTTAGATAGCTCTTTGTTAGAACAATGTATATTTTACAATTTTGCCTCTTGCAGTACTTTAGTGAACATTGACATAACGGTTACTATATCATACTGATGAACAAGTGAAAAATGTGTGTAATGTAATCGGTTAAATTTTTACACCGAACAGATGATTTAACAAATGCTGTTGTTTTTTTAGCTTTATAACATTTTTGAAGCAATGTTTATTTGTTGACATATCTCACAGAAGTGGAAGTATCACCTGACCTTTACTATATTTGTCTTGTAACAAAGACATGTCATAATATTCAAAAAAAAAAAAAATAATTAAGCAAATTCAATTTATAAAAAAATTAGTTATGTAAATGCAATTGTAAAGATAAAACCCATGATAAGTTGACTTTTAAATTTGACTATCATTAAAAGTAAATTTCTTATTGTGAATAAAGTTTCAGCATTAAAGGGATTTGAAAATTTGTAGAATTGCACTTTGATACATCAAAAATTCATATACATGTATTTACATTCATTTTGAAACATCGTTGTTCATAATCACGTTTCTCAATTTCATTTTCTGAAACACGGCTGTTCAATATTTTCAAGAGGGGTTTGTTCATTTGTAACTGAATCTTGTGGTACATGTATTTGTGAACGCTGCTTAACAGTAAGACTAATATATAACGCAAGTAAAATCAAGACAATGATCGCGAGACTGATAATAACATGGTCTTTAATATCTTGAGAGATATCTGTATTTCTTCGACGAATTTCCAGTTCATTCCCTGAACCATTTCTGATGAATGTAAACAGGACTGTCGTAACATTTTCTGCAATGAGAGAACCAATGCTCAAAAAATAACCGAACGGACAAAATATAACACTAGTGTACGATATATAATTTTATGAAGAGTTGACTATGCAGACCTGTATATGATATCTATCACTGAGGATGAGCAATATAGAAACATATATACAAGCTTAAAAAATAAAAATACAATTTAAAATAGTTTTATAAGTAGTCTTACAGTGTTCCTTAATTTGATTTGTTGCTTTCATAGGACGTATGATGTCAATGTGTCGCCTTAAAGATGGCGTTAGAGTACGATATTCCTGCTCTATAAAATAGTAAAAATTACTTAATTTTCTTAAAAGTGTACTTTTTTTTTAACATTAAAACATTTGTACAGAAACAGTTGAATAAATATACATACCTTTACATCCAGTAGCCAGATCACAGAGTTCCTTGTTGCATTCACATTGTAATTGGCATTCTTTTCCGTAGCTTGGATAAAGACAACTACATTTTTTTTGTAACTTCACAGTAATGGCCAATGCGCCTATTGCTACATTCTAAAATATATACTCAAATAATCAAGACACATAACTTAAAAGTTTGAATTTCGATGTAATAATTTAAGATATCAATATACTTACCAGACTGCAGCCGTTTACATCCATACATATGGTGGCATTGGTCATTACTACAGTTACATGTAAGCTGACAGTTCCACTCATACAGTGGTAACAACGTTATTGTTGACAAGCCAATCGTTTTAAATAGTTCGTGTAACGTGGGTGATCGTTCGTGTAACGTGCGGGATCGTGCGTGTATCAGGAAAATTGGTTTGCGTTTTTTATCGTGCGTGATCGTGCGGTTTTTTCGTTTTGTAACTTTTTTTACGGAATGCCAGGATTTATTCTCAAAAGAAAGACAAGAAGTTTTTGTAAAACAATGTGAATTTAATAAAAAAAAATTATATAAGAACATTGACAGTTGTCAACATTCATTCTCTCTTTCGTCGTAAAATACATTTTTGTATTTCCATAGCTCATTCAATCCTTTGTTCGGTCGAGTTAGTTTTGCTTAATTTTATAATCAGCCTATATCAAGCATCAATTGTGTCTTGACAAATAATTTCAATCATATTAGCAAAAGCGACACGTTGAATGACAGCGGCCAGGCTTACCCATTCCCCGTTTTAAACTAAACGATTATTCCCAACGTTTTTCTTTCAAATGATAATACGATACGCATTATTATCTAATAGAGTGTATACACATTTGTTTGAAATAAAATTTATTTAGACGCTTTAAAATTGAGAATAATTAGAGATAAATCAATTATGTACTGTATATTATGAAAATATTGGATGTGAAAAATCGAAATTCTATGGAACAAGGTAACAAATTTACCTGTATCCCGAATAATTAAATCGTACCACTGGATGAAAAATCAAGTTTCAGCAAAACTGAAACTATATGGAAACCTTGCTGAAACTTGAAGTTGAAGTTTCATGTATAGTTTCCGCAATGCGGAAACCATTATATCGATTCAGCAAGTATCCGTTAGGTTTCAGTCAGCAGAAACTTTAGTCTAAGATTCCTGATGGTTTCCGCAATGCGGAAACTAAATTTGAATCGTGTGAATAGTTGTGTAAATTATTATGGAAATATCAATCAGTTTCAGAACATTTCCGCTAGGTTTCAGTATGCTGAAACTTTAAGTTAAGATTCCTGATGGTTTCCGCAATGCGGAAACTAAATTTTGAATTTGAAACTTTAAGTTAAGATTCCAAATGGTTTACGCATTGCTGAAACTATTACTAAAATTGATTTGAGTTTAATAGTGATATCATTTATTTTCAACAGGTTTAAGTTTAATTCTAGCCTAATGATAATGAATCCGTACATACTAAAATGTATAGTAAGGTTTCAGCGTGACTGAAACTATATGTATACATGTAACTATCTTCAAATGTGCCAAATAAGGCGATTAAGAACCTTACTAAGTAATTAATTGAATTTGAAAAGAAAAACTGATGTCTGATCTTGTTTAATGCATATGATGAAATCATTAATCTTAGGTACTCGGGCACGTGTATACATGTGTATACATTCTTTGTCCAGGTGACCACCTCTGTGATTTTCCTGTATATTCTGTGTGGATTGCAGGGTTTTTTCTGTCAGGAGTGAACAAAAGACTGTTACATAACATATACACAGTACAAAGCGTGAGTTTATAACTGGAGCCCGGCGGGAATTTTTTTTCAATTTGTGTGTACCTGAGTTAGTAAAACTGATAAGTAAATTATAATTATTTAGTAAAATAAATTAATATACCTATTTTGTAAGACTCCTTCTTAAATCATTTAGTTATCATTTGAATGAACATTGAGGTACAGTAACTAATTAAGCAAACAAATTAAGGTAAAGTCGTTGTAAATTTTTACAAATCGTACCAAATATTCGTACAACCTGAAGTTTAGAGCTAATTCATTTCTTTTTTAATACCACGCCAACACATGTACACAGGAATTTTTTTTTTAAATTCTACAGTTGATAATAACAAGTAAAACCCACTTGGAGTTTGAGTCTAATATAATAATTGTTTAATTATTTACATGCATTTCAGACTTTACTGCATGTATGACTGTATCATGATTCACTGGCGTCGGAAGCAAATTGAAAGTGGGGGGGGGGGGGGGGCTAGACTAATCCTCAGAAATATTGAGGAAAAACCCTAAAAAACCCTAATTCCCAAAATCATGAAAATCCTAGTCCGTGAGGGGGGGGGGGGGGGGGGGTATACCTATACTATATACTTCCGAAAATAAATTTCCCTACCCAATTTTTTTTCCCCAAAATCATGAAATTCCTAATCAAAGGAGCAATTGTAAAATAATTTACTATTCTTGCAGCTTATCCAAGATATCAATGTGCACGGCATAAACTCTTTCTACCTTTAATTCTACGGAAACAAGTTGATATATTAGGAGGGGGGGGGGGCTAGTTTGCCTATTACTCCAACTTCTCAATCTTTCAAGGTAAATTTAGGAACAATTACATTTCCGGGGAGAAAAAGTGGGGGGGGGGGGGGGGGCTATATGCCTATTGGTTAAGTCTAACTTTGCACTAAGCCCCCCCCCCCCCTAGCCCCCCCCCCCCCCTCCCCTCGGTTCGACGCCTATGTGATTCGTGCATTTCTATACTTTGTATTTACTTTCTGTACTGTAAACACAGATATTGTTACATGTTTATGAAACATGCACATGTTTCTGTTATAAGATATAATAAGCATTATTTGTGATTTTACTGAAGTTATACGTTATATTACAAAATCAGTTTAAAATCCAGCACTAGCCATGTGGTGCAAGTGATTTTAATCCCATTTTTAAAATTTGATTATACATTCGTATACATTTGATGTAGAAAGTATACCAAGTAATTAAAATTATATTTTGTTTATATATGGTCAGTCCGACGTGTACGTCTTACTTCCCGGCTTGTTTAACGCGTTTGTATTTTAATTTCATAAGTATTCTTAACGTACTGCTCATTGCATGACCAATCAGTGCACATGTGTAACTGTAAAATAATTGCCATCAATTCATCGTAGTTGTAAATTCACCGTACGGGTGAACGCTGTTAACCGGACCCTGTTAATTGATCGGCATCTAATTATATTTGTGATTTCTGTGTGTTCATGCAGAACCTGCTCTGTGATGAACATAATATTTTCACACCTCTATATTTTGAATAAGAATATGACCGTGCTTATAATCGCGGTGAAAATTGGACAAGTCACGACTAACTTGTCAGTAAACTATATATGGCTCTATCATATTTAGTTTGGCAAAATCATCAGTACATGTAAATAAAATATAGTTAAAGACAAAATCTGATACATATGTCTCATTAAAACTTGTTTAATTTCATAAGACATTTGTAAACAAACGGTCGGCCATTTTTTTTGGTTTATCACGTGTTACAAATACAATTGCAACAAACACACGCCAATACGTTGTCGTATTTAACCAGGAAATACTGACTCCGACAGTTCTTATTTAAAATAAATATACATGTAAAAAGTATACTATTCGGTAAAAAATGATAATTTTGATTAAACATTATTCATTTTAAACTATCCCAAGATGCACTTTTCCAAGATTTAGCGGGTTCTGATTGGTCAGTATTGGCGCACTTTATGATTCCGAGCGAAGGTTAAAATGGACAAGAAGGTGCTGATGTAAAATGGAGAATTGGGAAGCATTAATAGCCTCTACAACAAGGAGATAATGCAGAAAGGAAGAACTCATATCAAGGTAACTTAATTCACAATATAGATACTCCCAGTAACATTTTCAAGGCTGTAATTTATCTCTCATTTGTAAACGAGATCTCGCGCCATCAAATCAAGATGGCGTCATTTTTTTTCAAACTTGGTTCGGCGTTTTAATTTTTATTACCGTATCTCTTTTAAATATACGTTTTGACCAAGTTAACCATTAACCAACTTCATATGCATGATAATCAAGATTATCCAGGGTATACACATATATATTTATATAAACGTCCCTAATATATGAATGCTTGGTTGGTAAACAAGACAAACAATGAATCTTTCGCACATTTTACAATTTACAAACTCTAAATGTAACGAAAAAAAATTATTAATTAAACCCGGAAAATGAAATCTATCACGTTTTTCTTTTTCAGCATTGACAGCATACAAAGTCAATGTTTCCGGTGATTAGTTGCATCCTCTGTTCGGTGATTCGGGTGAATGTTTTGACCAGCTGGACGATGTGAACGCAAGGTATTGCTTTGAAATTGATTATTTTCACCATTAACTCATACATTTGTTGGATGTTTATAATTTACTGTAGTAATGTTTGGGAAATCCAGGTCTAAGTTCTTGAAAAGGATGTTGATGGGGGGGGGGGGGGGGGGGACACACTTATTGTTGATAAGTTTTTCCATTGTTCAACAAACAATAATTGAATCAAAATGAAAATAACATAGCTTCAAACATAAAATGAAACATTTTAGACCAGATACTACTGTAGTCATTATATGACATAGTTTAAACAGCAACTGGCAACTGCATAGTAGCTTCTGTATTCAGAATTTTATTCAGAATGCTTTTACAACATGTTAGGCTGAATGACTTATGTTTATAAAAATCTAAATGAAACTTTATTATTCATGTTTAAGGTAAATAGAACAGACATAAAGTACAGCCCAGTGAAAGGAACAAGTTCATCGCAAGAAGAAGAATTTTAATGCTACCACTGTCCAGAACTACTAAGTCTGCTGTAGCCATGATGTGATCATTTGAGTGCTTCACCGGTCTGGACAATGCTCGAAAGTCCCCCAAAAAGGCATATTTCCATAAACCACGACTCGGGTTACATCAACAACAGCCAAGGACACTCCTTATTGATTCGAATGGACACATCTCTACGACCCGACTAAACCTCTGCAGAACAAGACTTTTAACTGTAAAGTATTCTTATTTCAAAAAACCTATAAACTATAAAAGTACTTTTTTTATATGATCAAATACCAGTATATTACAATGTCTGTCTGTAAGCTAGAATCTTAGAAAATCACATGGTTTTGACTTATTAAATGATTGATTAGACCTTGCAGATATTAACTTTCATTTTCTTAAATAATTTGTTATATTTGCAAATATTGCATAAAATATTAGACTCCATGTAACATATATCCTCACACCTCCAAGTGGATAAGTGTTAACTACTTTTTTTTCCATTTTCTTTGTTTAAACATTTATTGATAACTTAGTTTTTATTTGCAGCAATATATGAAAAATTAAGAAACCAATCTTAAATGTAAAAACACTGCATTAGGAGATGAATGCATGGGTCATAGAAATGATAAAATACACCAAACAATATTCAATTATGTCGTATATGAAAATATATAAAGACAACATATACCCCATGTATTACAATTTTTATATAACAAAATTACTTGAATGGAAAGTTGTTTCCATGTGGGTTTTATTTCAATCTGTGTTATGTAACTAATATATATTGGAGTTAGCTTTTATATCATAAGTAAAATGCTGGTATTGATGAGAATTGTAAGGTGAATGATCTGTGTGATACTTTGTATTTTATACATTCATGCTACAAAAAGCAAGTACATGTACATGTAGTAATACTTGTCATATATAAACAATGTATATTTTACTTCATGTCTTGGATTTAAAATATTTAAAAATATTAATGTAGGTAAAGTAGTGAAATGTAGGAAGGTAAACCGTGTGTAAAGAAGAATATTCATCAGGAATGAAGTGTGTTGCAATCAGCATAATTAATTAAATGTGTACATCATATTTTTGCACATGATTTGACAGACTGCTCCATTGTTAGCTTTTTATTGGCCAACAAGCTTTTCATATCTCCCTCTGGGTCATCTATTAAATACTGACAGGCTTATGATATTAAAATCTGATCAGTTGGTACATCATGGGTGGAAATGAAAAGTTCACTTTGGACTTAATGGATTATCAAAAAAATGATATCAAATCCTGTTCTATTGTAAAACATTAGATTATATTACTAACAAAGAAAAGGTTTATCCCAACTTGTAAGTGGGTCACTTTGACCTCATTTTGGAATTTATTGACATATTCAAATCAAATCTGGGTCATACCTCTATAGTCAACTACTATCTTGTAGTGTATTTTTTTTTTAAAGATGGATACTTTAGACTTTTCAAAACTATTTTATGGTGTACATAGTCATTGTAGTTCAAAACAAATTGAGACAAGTGTATCATGTTCATGTAACAGTGAAGTTTTCTTTGTTTATTCATGTACGTGCAGTTATTTTGTAAATTGCATTCATATTTTTAAAAAAGTAAGATCTTTGTTGCATTTTTAAAGGGAGATTTGATAGGCATTTAATCGAGATAAAAAAAATACAAATGTAAAGATTTCTATGGGAGTTTTTTTTATTGTGCAATTTTATCATTTTTTACATAAAAGTCCCTAATAAGGGAATTGCCATATGGATGTTTCTCCATTATTGTATCTTGGCTGTATTTTATTTATTATTGGAAACACTTTCAGATTTTTGAATAAAATAAATTTGGAACTGTTTGAAATTGTTTTGTTTTTATATAAAGTAGAAATCTTGCTCAGCTTTTGTGAAAGCAAAAATATAAAAAGTTTCAGTAAGTTTCAGTTGCGGAAACCCTTTGTAAACAATATGTTTCCCAATTGTATATGGAGGTTGAAACTATGCAGAAACTTCAAGTTTCAGTAAGTTTCCGTCGCGGAACCATTTGTAAACAATATGTATCCCAAACGTATATGGAGATTGAAACTATGCAGAAACTTCAAGTTTCAGTAAGTTTCCGTTGCGGAAACCATTTGGATTCATGGACAGCCTAAGTTTCAGCACTGCGGAAACTTAATGAAACTTGAAGTTTCCGTGCTGAAACCTGTCGGAAACTTAAGGTAACCTTAAGTTTCCGCAGAGTTTCCAAAGGGTTTCCGCAGCGCTGAAACCAGATATTTCATCCAGTGTACGTAAGAGAATTAAATTACATAAACAGTCAACTCGTACATAAATAATTTTGTGTAGTTTATGCATTATCTTCCTTTCTATTACATGTAATTTTCTTTAACTTATGATAGAAGTTAATATTCGTTAAGGAAACAAGAAAAATAATTTGGGTGTGAATCCATTATATTTGTGTATGGATGTGTAAAAGTGTTAACTCGTAAAATACAAAACAGTGCATGTCTAAAGTACATGCCGCTTTTCAATAACATACAAATATAAAGCAATACAAATTAAAGTAATACGTTTCCTTAATTCAAATCTTAAAAATTAATTTTGATTTTGCGTGTTTAATGGTGTAGAATCGTTCGGTTGCGTGTTTAATCGTTTTTGTTCGTGTATCGTGAAGATTCAGTAAGTTAGTGATCGTCCGTGTATCGTGCGTGATCGTTCGTGTATCAGAATCGTGCGTGTTGTTTGTCAACAATAACGTTGCTACCACTGTAACTAGGCATTGGACATGTTTGACTACAATTTTGTCCATAATACCCATCTAAACAACCTTGAAGATAATCACAAACGTTTCAAAATTAAGAAAACAATATTAATAGGAATTCAACAATTCTATAGCTTACATAATAATACATACGTGTGCATTTGTTTTCAGTATAATTCCACTTAAATCCCTCACAGCATTCTAAACCATCACGTCTACAAGATATATAATGAAAAAGGCTCAAATACAAAGTTTTTAACTCTAACTAAACTTGTTCTCTAATTAAAACAGTATTCACAACCATAGTTGATAACTATCTAAACAAAAGAATTCCTATTAATGAATTTTATTCTTTCGTATATTTATTTGCTTTACATCAGATTTTTGTAAGTATTTACATTTTGTGATCATATTTTTAATAAGCATTATTGAACTTTACAAGCCTACTTTCTATTGGCGACGCTATATCAAACGGTTAACATTTTGAAAAGGTTAGTTGATTTTTTGTGTAATATTTTTTACACTCTCATCAGAATGTTCATACAACATGAATTGACAGAAGGAATGTGTTGCTTATGGTTTAAACAAATCATGGCTGAGATAAGTTTGCTAATTTCACCTAGAAAGCTGACGTATCGAATGTTACGGTAGAGGCGTTATGATTTTCTTCCGCTTTCAGTAAATATACCATAATTCCTAATACTATTAAATTGCATTAATATTCATGGTAAAACCGATCACATAATTCATTATGGAACACTGTTTTCTAAGTATTCTATTTAAATTATTACCTGTTAAACATGTTGTAATTCATATTTTTTGGTTCCCTATACACCTCGATTATATGTCTTGCTTTCCCTCTAGTTCAATCAGTGTTAAGTCGGCTTTTAGAATGAATAAGTATGTCCTTCTAAACTGGAATGCTATAAGGTCTGCTGGGGTAATAATTATAAAAGAGCTTTGAGAATGCTTTAGCATTATAAAAGCGCTATATAAAAAATTGCAATTATTATTAATAATTATTATTTAGGAAAGATCAGCTTAAAATTTTTAGAATTCAAATGAGAAAGGGGGATATCTTGGGATAATTAATGAAGTCAAAAGTATTGTAAGAACTGTAGCCATATATTTTTTTATTGCTTAATACATCAGAATATTTTGTATTATCGTATAATTAAGATGTAAAACATATTTTTACAGTGACAAAAGTAATATGGTTTTTTAATTTAGAAAAAATAAACTAGTAAGCATACTGATAAAAAACCCAACACGCCTGATGATATAGATAATATATAGTTAACATGATATGTTCTCTGTTAATTATCTAAATCACAAGGACCTTTTCATGATGAATTTACATGATCAATACCTTTTAAACGATGTCGTTTGGGTCAATCTTTTTTATACATATTTTTATCTATCTGTTACAGACAAAATCATTTAAATGATTATTATATTTCAAAAGATATATGTAATGCATATGGCGTTTTTGAAAAGTACGTTATTTTAAACCCTATGCTCAGTTTTTCTAAATAAATGATAGTATTAAGATATAATATGTATATTCGTAGTAGCAAATGAAAAAGAATCAATACTTTTCTTAATAAATTGGTAACTCTATCTTAGACAACTTACCGTTTTCTAGATGTAAAAATAACAATTGCAACAAATAAAGAGATCTGCACATTAATCAAATTAAATTTACATGCGTGCATCATATTCAGTCAGTACTTTTTGATTAATGTTACATTAGCATATAAAGAAGACAATGTAAAACACAGTATATGATTATTTCAGATTCATGCATTTTTTTCGGTTTTTTAAACGATACTTCGTTAACTCTCATGCATATCAATACATTGTAAGCTATGATACTTAGATACTTACCCTTGACATAAATTTGAATATGCAACGACACGGTGAAATAATAGCGAATAAATGCTAATGATGGCCATTTAAGGTCCCATGGCTGATTTTGACGTGACTCTAACTCATTTGATAGTTGACTGCCAGTGTTTCTTATATTGGTTTTAACTTCTGCTTAAAATTTAATGCAACTTTAGTCCCCTATAAACTATACAAATCATGATATTTGATTTCCTATGGTTTGCCTGATTTTGAAAAAAAAATAATGAAAACCGGATGTCAGTACCACGCCCTGCGGGGCTGAATATCTATATTTGTTTAGTGTATATGAAAAAAGAACTTAATCCCATATTAACAATTGGCATAAAATATAGACATTAAATATACATGTATTGAACTTTAATGCAAGTTTAGTGAATCATTTTCCAAACTAATTTACATTTTTTTTACTTTTTCAATTTTCGCCAATAAAGTATTTAAGGTTCCCCGATCCTTAGGTACCAAAAATTGAAAGTGTAAATTATAAAGCAAATGACATTTTACAGTCTCATACTAATGATTATAATAATAAATGAAGCATTTATATATACTATTTCCATGCGTTTTTCAAAAATAATGCATTATCACCCATATAGATTTTTATAAGGAAAAAGAAATGACTTCAAGGTTTTGCTAATTTTAAGTAGTAGAGTATGATTACACCTGACTGCTGCACATAAAAACATTAGTAGATATGTAGATGTAAAATAAATAAATAAAAATGTGCTGTATCCAGTATTATAATCATGGAAATAAAAGAAAATATATTTACATCATGTATGAGAAAGAGTTATCTTTCTTTCAAAAAGTCAAAAACAGATGTAATAATGTTCCTGCGCTTTGTTACTCTTGGTGTTCCATGACAACACTCAAGGATAATATATCTTATAATAGATACTAAAAGTGACAGTTTACACTTTTATTTGAGGTAAATACAATGCGAATACACATGAATCTAATATATGGACATGTACAGGTGAATCTCGATAACTCGATCTTCAGGGGACCATGATTAAACTTCGAGAGATCAAGAGTTCGAGAGATCGAAAGTTTTTAAAAATCCGGAAATTTTCGTTCCGGTCATTTTTGGTTCTAAAATTATAGTAGCCGGAAATTTATATTTATAACATGGAAGGATAGTCCAACATGATTTCACTCGTATTTTCTGCTACATTACTTCAATTTAAACAATACAGAACTTAGTTGTGTGGTTTTGAAGTGTATTTTTCACGTTAAAAATCTTTTAAGCATATTATATTTTCTTAATCATTACGTAAGAATATTTTAAATAAAGAGGAGTTTACCATAACTTTATAAGTTATTAAAATAAATAGATCAGTTACAAATTACCTATCTATCCTTTGAAGGAAGCAAGGGGTAGTGTCACTTACGTAATTAACCAATTAACACTACCTCGCTAGCCCCCAGGAGTTGACTCAACCATCCACTTAAGGTCCACGCAGAGCTATGATTATACGCTTGATCGGCCGCGTGTGTATACAGCAACCATTTGGAGTTATCAAGAGTGAAACACAATGAAATAAGGAATAAGGAATCATTCTTTGAATATTATTAGGTGATAATTTCGGTCGGGGCGTGATCAAATCCAATAAAGCCCGATGGGCCTTATGATAGATTTGATCACGCCCCGACCGAAATTATCATCTCATAATATTCAAAGAATAATTCCTTATTACTTATATTTATATAATTTTAAGCCATTATACGATTAAATATAAATAAGCAAACCCCGCTGGCGCCTCAATTTGGCGTTATTTGTATTATGGATTATATAGTACAAAATCGATACGTAGTGTTATCACAGGCAAAGACACTGGAAAATGTAAATATATATGTATAACGGGACCCAGGTTTCACTTCGAGAGATCAAGAACTTCGAGAGATCGAAGTTCGAGCAATCGAGTGTCACCTGTATATACATGCTTCTATGCAACTGATCGATAAAAGAACTACCAATACATAATACTTATACAATTACTTTTACTAATTAAAAGATACCACATCTAATGAAGTTTCCGAGACATGAACACAGTGATTTTTGACAACATCTTCTTTGACCGTTAGACTCTGATTTCATTGTTAGCAATACGACAGAAACTTTGTACAGATAGATTTATGAGCATCGGAGAAATAGACAGATATTGTGCAGTCTCACATCAGTGGAAACACTCCATTAGAATGGCAACATATAGAAGTATTTTTGAATGATAAAAATTTCAAGAATATTAAAAAATAAAACACAACAATGAAAAAAAAAGACAAAACAAAGAAATCCATCGCAGACAGATAAGTTAGAAAACTGTTTGCATTTAATGACAATGAATTTGATAGGACTAATTGAGTTAAACAATCGATAGATACGGGGGACAGCAAACGCATTTGCTTGCGGCCGTACAAAATTCCTCGAAGCCTGGGAGAATTATTGGAGTCTCAGATATAAACAACGTGTGCTATCAAAATTGTACGACCGTCCAAGAGCCCATACTCTGCTCCAATCGACCTTGTACCGAAGAAAGATTGCAGATACGCATGTGCAACGAGTCTTGTAAACTAAATAAAGTCACCAAAGAGGATGTGTACCATCTTTCGAGAATAGACAAAATGCTAGATGCACTTAAGAGTTCCAAATATTTTAGTGTCTTAGATTTGTGTCATGGATTTAACAACGTTCCAGTCAAGGAATATGACAAATAAAAGATTGCCTTTTCCTTTTTTGGAGGACATTACGAATATAATAATATGCCGTATGGACTGTTTAACAGCGCTCAGAATACTGTAAAACACGTGTATTTTGTACATAGACGATGTAATCGTGCGTACAGAAGAACAAACTAAAGCAGAAAAAGCATTTTGACTGTGAAACAAAAGAAACACATGACACCAAAGTGGAGAAAGTCGGGCTATAAACTACTGTAACCAAACGAAACATGTTTTGTAATGAGCAAAAGGTGATTTTCAATTTTTTTTCAGGAAGCTACAACAAGTGCGAACGAGTTTCGAAATTTCACGTCAAGAAAGTAAATTTTAACTGTATTTAATATTAAGGATGACGTTTACTCAGAATGAAAAAAAATTCCACTGATGATAATGAAACCCCATCTATTGCATGTTATAGACCTTTGATTGTAGTGTTATTTTTCACTTTCAAAAAAGTAGGTCAATGACCTACTTTCTGAGTAAATGGCCATTGAATATTTTTTGAAAAATCAAGAAAAATCCCATCAAATTTTACACTACAATTGAAATTTTCTTAATTGTAAATATATTTCAAATAATAAAGCACTTCAAAAAGTGTAATACATTTTATGAATGGCAGTGGCACTAAATAGGTACAAAACATTAAGATTTCAGCTACAATTTGAAAAAATATTCCAGTCCGAATTTCCTCTATCAGTTTTCAAATTCCTACCCATTTTTGATCTAAGTTTACAAAAAATTGAATGATGATAATACAGAAACATTTATAGCATTGAACTTCTTATATTGACCTTATTCTGTTGGCATAAAATTTATATGAGGTCAATGATCAAAATTTTGAGATGTGGTGTCTGTATCGTTTTTAAGCATTTTTTAATATTTTCGTAATTCGTGCCATACAATTATTTTAATGAATAAGTGAGATAAAACCAGCAGAAAATATGAAAAATTATATAGACTAAAATGTAAAATCTTAACTTTCAATATTAGAGTACTGCCAAAAATGTTTTAGCGGAAAACAAAATCTACAAAATTTAGTCCGAATTTCCTCTGTTTGGCTAAAAGTCTATTTTTGTTTGAGCCTAATTATGTAATAAAGTAAAAATATCAAATGTTTTGTCAATAATAATTCATTTTATTAATACTTTTTTTGTTTAGAACAAATTTTACTCATTACATTGAACTTTATAACAATCCGAATTTGAGAACTCAAACCCTGAGTAAACAACACCCTTAATGTTTATTACGGAAAAATATTCGAAAGAAAATTATTAGGAAACAATATATATCAATGTTTTGGACGCCTTTAAACCTAAATACAATAGATCATGCATAAAATTGGGTTATATTTTAAGTCGTTAATAATATTCCTAATATTTATGTGTGTCTACCATAAAAATCTATCTTAATAAATTATTCTATAGGATTATATCTTTAGATTAGGTCTAGGTAGTAAAAAAATAGTTAATATTTCGCAACTAAATGTTTTATAATGCCTTAATACTGCTTGAGGTGTTGTTTTTTTTTTTCAAGACAATATCCAGCTAAATTTGTTCGTTGGAAATCATCTTTGACATTTCGTTAAAAGTAAATAAATTCTCGCGTTACTACATAACTTTAGTTTACAGTTTGTTTCAAAGATGGACTATCATTATGAAATCAAACCTTTGTGACTACCCAAAAATATTTTGCATTTTGCATTTGATGTCTGATTTATAGCTTATCTATAGATGAGAAATTCTATCAAAACACATAAACAGTTACTTTAATGTTAACAGTGATAAAGAAATACAAAAATTACTACATTTCATTTGTTAATGATTAGGCAATGCTAGCAAATTTAAAACCACACTGTAAATCTCTGAAGGATACACAAAAAGACAGTCCTGTTAGCTACAGTTCTACTGTATACGACAACGTGTTTGTTTAAGGAATTCTTAACATACATTGATAAATAGTTAAACCAATGTACGATATAAAAAAACACTGCTGCAACAATTATTAGGCCGACTGTAACACGATAAAGCAAATTATTTGAGCCTGTATGAGCTCTCTTGCATATTCTCTTCATTGAGCCATTGTTGAAACTCGAGTGTGTTGATATACCTGTTGATTAAATCAATAGAAAAAATATGCAGATGAAAGAGAAAAATGATATTAATTCATGTATTTTATGTATTTTTACTTATGCAAGAAATGATTAATATAATCAATGAATATATAAATATCCGATTACAGCAAAAACAAACATATTACAACTATTTCTTTAAACATAATATGATATCACATATAACCCTGAAATGTTTTTGTGAAACACCAAAACTACAACATGCATTTAATAGGATGAATAACACTGGCTAATTGTTCTGTGATGACAACCTTTAAGGAATAAGTTAAACTAACGTTTTTATTGCAACGGGTACTTATGAATAAAATGTTTACGCCTGTAAAGAAAAACTTAATTTGAATCAGTACAAATAAATAACAATACATCGCCCTCCTTTTATATTCTACGCAATAGCTGACAACTTCTTACACAGATACATTTAGATCAAATTTTTACCAAATGAAATCATCGCTGTCGAAATATTGGCTTTGATTTGGAGATGTGTTTCATTTGAAGACGAGTCTAAACGTTAAATGTGTATCTTTTAGTTTTCAAATGTATTGTGAAGTAATTGCCTAAAACCTGACCTCAGACAACAATAAATTAACGTAAAAGGAACTATTGATACTATTAGACCTTGTATAGCCTTTTGCAAAGTGTTGATTTAAAAACTCTAATTTTATAAAAATGGCATGCATTGGAAATTTTACCATATATCATGACTGAAGAAGTACCGTTTTTTGATTTTGAAATTTGAGAAGCTCCTGTCTTCCTGGAAATGATGGTAGAATTTGTACTCTCTAAAAAACATTTGAAATCAATAAGCATAAACGATTAAAACCAATGCTCGTATCTTTTAAAATGATACTTAATATATTTATTTCTGTATTTATCTTTAAAAACTATTAAACGTAGATTTTAGATCTTTACTATTATATTGTCCTAAAGGAAACGTTGAATAAGTGGAACACCAGTAATTTCCTTCCTGTGTGATGCTCTTGTTGTGCCTGTCAAATCAATAAAAGAAACACGTCACACAGCTACACAAAGCTTATCGCGTGGTTTTTAGGTTGATTATTGCATTTAAATGAATGAAAGTTTATAAGTTAACACTCTAAATTTCCCACTTTTAAATATGAAAAACAAGCGACGTTTAGTTGATAAAGCTCACAGGGATATGAACTTGGTTGATGAGTAATAAACCTTTTAAAGATGTATCAGTAGAGCATTTTAAACTATATATTTTATGCATAGCATTATACAATAATGACTTACTGTTACATCCAATAGCAGGATCACAGAGAACATTCTCACAATGACATTTTTGCTGATATTCTTTTCCGTAATTTGGGTATGGACAAAGTATTTCACAATACGAGCCTATTCTCCCAGTCTCACATTCTACAGTATACAATGAAACAATGTAATAGGAATGTTATAAAAGAGAATTTGAAGATAGTATTGATAATCAAAATAAATAAGTTGATACCGTAAAAAATAGACTACTCTGTACCTGACACTGAACGTTTACATCCAAATGCAAAGTGACAATCGTCATTGCTACAGTTGCATATGAACTGACAGTCGATGTCAAAGGCAGGAGCTGGACATCGTTCTCTACAGTCTTGTCCAAAAGAACCGACATTACAACCTTTAAAGTACATTTGTGTTTATATATATAGAACTTTGTATCAAGTTGTTAAAGATTGTGTTTGTTTTTCTATTTGAGATACAAACGTGTGCATTTATTAATGGTTTCGTTCCAAACATATCCAAAGCAGCAATCAGGACCATTTGGTCTTATAAAAAACAGAAAAATGAAAATCAATGTACAATTTAGATTTAAATGATAATCTAGTGTAACATGAGTATGTTAGTATCATTATCTTGAAAATGCATCTTATAATTGCCATGTGATTAGAATATCAAAAGAAAATTTATGCATTCGTCGAAAAGGTGGAGTAACAGACACTTACCCTTCACATGGGTGTGAATATGTGTCGATGACACGTAAAATTGCGATCAAAATGTTGCCTAATTTAAACATATCTTCAATCAAATTAATGTAAATATTTGTTGTCTATCAAAATTTCCGTCTTCCTAGTTGATTTTTAGTTTCATCCTTGAAAATGTTCATGTTCTCGAAATTTGATTTCGGTTTAAAATACTGCACTTAATTGATACGTTTTATGTATTTATTAACCAAGGAAATGCTAAAACCTCACAAGAGTAAATAAAATATTGGCTATTTGTACACCTCCTTCATCATTTAAGACTTGTAATGTGTACAGTGTTTATCTATACATGCAGGATGAAGTTTACACCTAATAGAAAAACCCCCCAAAACAAACAGGATGTTGAGATTACTGAAAGTTGGGCAAGTTTGATGTTTGTGTGTATAATATTTTTGAACAAGAATGACAGATTACTATTTCAAACTATAAAAGTGATTGTTTTTTTATATGAAACAATCATTTACTGACTTTTGATCCAGAGATAGGCAATGAAACAACATATTGAATGAGATTAGGTAACTGGATTATTAGGTTGAAAGAATAATCATTTCCGAGTAAAAAGTAATCTTAGGTATATTGCCTCACACACGAACATCGTCCTCTTCTTCTGTATGCATTAGAATTAAGATGGTATGGGACACCTCTATGTTGTGACGCATTGTTTATCGAATAATAAACCAATAAGATAAAATCTAATTATATAAGTAGTTTCTTTCTTAATATTGTCACTTAACAGTGTAGCGCAGTGGGTTGGAATGTGTACTACGAATCTGTACGTCAGGAGATCGAATGCCGCTTTAGGTTTTACATTTTTACCTCTCCAGAAAATTTAAAAAGCTATTTCTTCGGTTAAATAGTGTAAAATTGGAAAATACCAAGCTGCTGAAAGTATTCTAATTTTTATGTACTTTAATATACATTAATATCGGCAGTTGTCCCTATCACTTTAGGTGTGCAATGTCTTTAGCTAAAATGTTGAGGTTTTTATTCTTTGCGTATGAATAAACTGTACAGCACCGTAAAACACAGTATTGATGCAAATATTTCCAATAACTTGACAACAAGCTTGCTAACCGCTTTCGAGTACTTTCAGTACTCTTAAATATATTATTAGTGTACATTGCTCATTTTACGCGTGTACTTAATTCCACGTTTTTTTTTATTATATCGCTAGAATATAAAATCGCGATCAACAATTTTTGGTTATAAATTAACATTACAGTTTAAAACTGTCTGAAAAATATAAGTAAGAATCTAAAACCCGCAAGAATTGCTTTTCACGATTTTACGACAAACTATTTCCTCACGTTTAATTAGGAATCTACAGTATGCATTAGTTGTTCTGTATTTTGGATACTGAGAAATCATTTTGATTGGTAACAAATCGTGAACAATTGTTCATAAGTTGTTTGGATGCTTAATCATAATATGCATCACATCATCAATAACCAAATCTAAACATTTATCTAATTTATATTCTATCTATTTCAGAAATATGAAAACAAATCTTAAAGGGGAACACTGGATAATCTTCTGTAATCAGTCTAAATGCTGTTTTTAAATATACATGTATATTTACATTCCCGCTTTAACAGCATACTAGTATATTTAACGTTTTAAAAAGAATAGGATGTTCGTTATATTTTAGAAAAAAAAATAATTCGTGTAACAGTATATGGAGTACATCATGTTAATGTTTTTGTCATTAGGAGCAAATCTAATAAAAAAAATATGAGGCGCAAAGCAAATGTTTTAAAAAATATCAGAAGATTGTAAAACTATAAAATGTGTCGGAAAACTTTGGCATATCAATATTGAAAATGAATGACAAGTTTTAGCTATGAGCTACATGTGGAATGATGGCTCATGAACTATAAACAAAGTTCTTTTTGTTGATTTCTGTTCTGTTTTACAAAATTGTAAAATGTATTTGATTGTAATCATAATACGGAAATATGCGTAAGACAAATAAAATATTTGCTGTGAAGCTTTTTCTTTAGAAGTACGCGTACCCTTTTATACCTTTGGGGTTTTTTTTGTACAGAATCGACATCATAAAATAAGAAAAAGCGTCAATTTTTTATTTGATATAAAATATTAAATATTACATGTTGCTCTTAAGTTTCTCTTTCTTCGACAGACCGCCCTGTTTTAGCTTTGAATTGGTTATTGTACGGAAAAGTGAACGGGTTTTACATAAAACGATACATGTACTTGTAAAATGATTAAAGCTCCATTTAGATACAAAAATAATTAAAAGACTTTATAATTTCTTGTTTCATTTGGGCTGATGAATTCAGATGGAGTGGGATTCAAAGCATTTCTGGAACTTGCTAGGAAAAGGACAAAACGTTTAATCACTACTTTAAATTTATTTTAATCATAGATAAAACAAAAGGCATTAGAGTTTAAATGAACAAAAGTTGCATGCTAAACTAGAAACGACAAAATTCACGATGTGTGAATTCTAATCAAGGTTCAAGTGATCAATCTAAATACTGGCTATAAGGTAAGAAATAAGATAGTTAAAAACGCTTTATCTTACCAAACCAATAATGTAACGTAAATAAATAATAACATACAGTTGCTTTGGCATCCATTAGCTGGATTGCAGTCCTCCTGGCTACAATTACAATGGAGTTGACAATCCTTTCCGTAATTTGGATAACGACAAATTGTTTCACATTTTGTTCCAATTCTCCCAATATCACATTCTATATCAATATATTAACTAAAAATATAGAGACTTAACTAACAAAAAGCATGTGATGAATTATAAAATATGTACATGGCAATTGAATCGCTTTCGAAAAAAAAAAATATTACTTAATCATCTTCAAAACCAAAGGAAATGGAATAAGATAATAATTTAATTTTAATATTATATTTTTACAATTTACTGTGATCTTTAGAGAAGTTTTGTCGTGTGACCCGATATCAGCAGTCGGAGTTGATATTATAGAATTTTTGGAACTCACTAGTAAAGTAAAAATTGTTGACTGCAAAAAATGTGTTGTCAAAAAAAACAACAAACCATAAAGTGTAATATTATGAGTTCTTACACCTACTTATAAATTTAGCTAAATTTCATGATTTTTATTTAATTTTATTGGATGAAAAATGTAAAATACTACTACGTTTGTTTTATTCTGTTTTTATCAATAATTAAATCTTTTCACCACATTCAAACTTACATGCCTTGTATTTGAAATATATATTGTACATGTGTATATACAATTTCTCTTCACTCAGTTATTCTTCAAGTATCTTTATTATTCTGTGTATATATAAAGTATCGAATCTTGTGAATTAAAATAAATATTTGTTTAATTGAAAAATGTACCCAGTACATTTATCCATGAGAAAAAAAGTAACCTTAATAAGTATATATTAACTACCCATTAATCATTTGTAATACTTGGTAAAAGCATAACTTATTTCGCTTTTCTATTTCAAGAAAAGGTTTAAAGATAACGTTGGTTATGACTTTCTATATAAAAGAAAATGAAACGTCTCGGTTTTAGCATGTTTTGCAATTACTTGTCATGTTTAGCAAGTTAATGCCAAACATGTATATAATATTGAAGTCTCTAGAGTTGATAGGATTAGAGATGTAACAAACTGAGAAGCAAATAATTATCTGATCGGACGTTAACTGTTGAATTTCATTAGATGAAAACATTCAGTGGAAAGGAAGATATAATTGTATATGTGCATTCTAATACGAAATTGAAACACTTGCATAATTTTCAATTAAACATTAATAAATCTTACATAAAAGTTATAACTATAACACATAATTGTATACAAATACTTTGACATCCATACGCCATATCGCACTCCTCTTGAATACAATTACAAGGAAACTGACAATCTTTTCCGTAATTTAGATACCGATAAAGTATATCACAGTTTGCTCCAGTTCTCCTCAAATTACATTCTGGGGTAAAAACCAAAGAGAGAGACTTGTGAATATGTTGTTTATGTAACAACTTGTACAATTGTTTTTTAAAGAAGGACCATGGGAACTTTATATTTATACATGTAACTATGGTTCAATAATTGCTAATATCAGGTAGCACAAGCTTCCCTGGCGTAGTAACTTAATCCACAAGAATGATTTTCAATGAAAATAATTATTAACTGATGCCTTTTGATGGCCGTGTATGAGTTAAAATGATGCCTATTTAAATGAATAATCCTAAAATGAAATAAACAACAATAAGCCGATAGACCTGGCTATATACTTAAAAATTGCACCTGATAATACACGTGATTAATAATTACACAATACTTATCGGTTTAACGATTAATATGAAACTTGCAAAAGACCTTTAATCGGAAAATCAAGAGAAACCACTCCTTGAAATGACAATGCTTACCGTTTCTTACTGAATGATGCTTACTTCAGTAGCATATGGACTTGATTATTTTTTTTTGATTCATCAATAGTTCTATACAACTATTGACTCAGTTGAATTATATAAACATCATGACGAATACAATTTTCGTTTTAATGCTCTTTATTGTAAAGTACTCGCACCCCTTCATGTTTTGTTTTGTACAGAATCAACATCATATTATAAGAGAAAGCGACAATTTTCACTGGATATAAAAGTTGAATATAACATTTTGCTTCTAAATTTCTCTTTTTTTTGGACAACTTTTAGTAACCACCCTTATTAAGCGTTCAGTGGGTAAATGTACGGAAAATTAAAATGATTGTATATAAATTGATACATGTACAATGTACCTAATTAATTACTTAAATAATTAAAGCGCCATTTAGATATAAAAAGAATAGTCAAAAAACTATATAATCTTACTTTTCTCTGTGACCTGAACTGTTGTATCATTTGGACTGATGTATTCAGATGGAGTGGGATTTAAAATATTTCTGGAACTTACTTGGAAAAGCACAAATTGTTTAAGCGCTGCTTTAAATTTATTCATTAAACATAGATATAACAAAAGGTATTAAACCGTAAACGAAAAATAAACTTTCATGCTAAACAGAAACGACGACAAAATTCACGATGTCTGAATAAATATTCAACGTTTTATTTAAATAAATAACTAGGAAAACAGGGTAATGGTGAAATTCATCAATATAAAGACAATGATTTATTTAGAAAGCAAAACTTCCCATTCGCTATTTGACTAAAATATAAGTGTATGGAATGTGGTTTAAATGATAAAGATTTTTTGAAGTTATAGCTAATTCATGTAATAAGCTTTGGGTAAAAACTACAGAGTTGTCTATCTTTCATTCATAAAGATAAAAAATAAACCTTTTTTTTGAAAAGTACAGAAATTATGAATTGCTTGGCAATTTGCAAGAAAGAGAAGCCTTATGCATTTTGCGAAGAAATTGACTCGTAATAAAAGGTAAGTTAGAATATATACGTTTCTATGGATTTTAATGTTCACTTTAAAAGGTTAGACACTTTTTTATGTTTAAAAGAATTTAATATTCCAAAGATGAAACTTTATCAGTTGATTATCTCTTTATAATCTAACAAACAAAGGTTCAAATGATAAATCCATGTACTAGCTATCAGTTATGAAATAGGATAGGTAAGATCGTTTTATCTAACTTACCAATAATGTAACATAAATAAAAAAATAACGTACAGTTTCTGTGACATCCATAAGCTGGATTGCAGTCCACCTTGCTACAATTACAAACGAGTTGACAATCCTTTCCGTAATTTGGATAACGGCAAATTGTTTCACATTTTCTTCCAGTTCTCCCAATATCACATTCTGAAACAACATATTAAACAAAACAAAACTATAAAGATTTAACTAACAATAAGCATGTTTTGAATAATAGAATATGTACATTCGCATTTGGGTAACTTGCAAGATAAAGTAATGTTTAATCAACTTCAAAACCAAGGGAATAGAATTAGATAATATTAAATATCACAAAGACGGTATTTCCATCGAAAGGTCTTCTGAATGTGATGGCGTATTATTACATTTGTACGCCGCCGAAAGTACTGGTTATTTCTCCTAAATTCGCTTAATTCACCCATATCTCTAACAACAAAATATATGTTTTATTTTTAATCCAATATATTTTCAAGTATTTTACGTCTTTGTCATATTTTATGAAATACATTGAAAATGTTAATTTATATTTAAAAGAAACGAAGTAATTATAATTCAATAAAGACACACAACATCTTATTTGTTTATTTTGTATATCATTTTACTTGTAAAATCAAATATATTGTATGCTTTCACAAAAATGGCTCTATACATTAGGAGTCGCACATCAAATTGATTATTAGACAAAGAATACCACTATCATATTATGATATGTTTTGTAGATGGGCCTTTTATAAAAAGATTGTTTCATTGATTCTTTTATTTTTTGGATCAACCTATCCTACAAATATTATATTCTAAAAATGATTATTACGAATAAGAATTGTGATAGGTCAATTTGACCAAAATATACACTGAGGGCCAAAAGTGTTGCAACACACATGGTTGACGTCATCACAACTTTGCTCGCTTCAAATTTTATTTTTAATGCTGACGGGTAACATGCAAAGTCAACTAACAACGCCAAATTCTATGGTGTCGAGGGAAAAGACATTGGTAATCTAAACATTGGCAGAAAGTGATATTTTCGGACAAAACACAGGTGGTGATTGGGCAGAATAACTCCGTTAGTTTGTGGAGAAAAACATCCGAGAAGCGGAAGCCCTTCTGTCTCAATCAACGCAAATCGCCATTGAAAGTAAGATGAGTATTTTTGGGGTGTATTACATGTACCTACGATGGCATTGATGTTACTATACCAGTTAATAGCAAATTAAACTCCTTGAAGTATATTAATTATTCGATTTTCATTTATGGCCTGTTATTGCCAAAGTTTTCGGAAATCGTCCATTATTTCATAAGATGAAAATGCCACCCCTCATTGTTTTAGACAAAGAAATACATGGAAACATGCAGAAGGAATTCAAAAATTTAACTAGCTTGCACCATCCCTAAACCTCAATGTCATAGTGGCAAATTGGCAAAAATGTAAGCCATGATGTTAACCGTATGTCTTTAGTCATAACTGGTACAATTGGTGATTCATAATTTACACAAAACTTATTAGAATAAAGTTCAATATGAAACTTCCACAGAACCTTTAAACGGACAATAAAAAAAAAACATTTCTAAAAATGACAATGTTTAACGTATCTAACTGAATGATGTTCACTTCAGTAGCAGATATACCAAATAATCTCAACATTTGGAGCTTATAGCAGAATTTAATAAGGAATGTACTTTAATGTCTTTTATTATTTATCAATAGTTTTAAATAACTTTTGCGTTCAGTTGTATAAACTAGGAACTATTTTAAACGCTAACTTCTTCATTAAAAAAGACCCATCTTTTAATCAGAATAAATAGACAGCGTACATATACACTATTCTATCTATTTCCTGCTTTACAAATAAAACTACTATGTATATATGTAGTAGTTTCACTAAAAAAGAAACTTATTTTGTCACAATGCTGTTATAATTACAATAAACCATGTACGTTTTGAAAATTTACAGAATAACATTGTTTACAACATTGTATAAGACAAAGGCATGGAAGATTCAAATTGTAAGGTATCAACTTCTTGAAAACAAATTACAATTTACAATTTATTTGAATAGATCTTACCACAGGTTTCAATCGGATGATAATTATTTGTTAAATTTGCATTCCAAATGTTTTTTGTTCGAGAAAAAATGGAAGTCGTTAATAAAGATATATAATTTTGTAGGCTTTAAAATTACATTTTTCACTTAACCAAGTCTTAGATTTCAATACACAAGAAAAGAGTAAATTAACATTGTTGCATACGTGTATATTCACATCCAATATCTGCATTGCAGTATTCCTGGCTACAATGACATCTTAAGTGACATTCTTTTCCGTAGTTTGGATAACGACAATATACATCACAATTTGATCCAACTCTTCCAACCTCACAAACTGTGAAACAGTTTAAAAGCACCGACATTTTAAAAGCAGTTTGATAAAAATATAAGGCATGATTACCATCCTAAAGCAGTTACAATTATTTTATATGTGAGAAAAACTAACTTACCAATCGCAAATTGTATTTTCAAAACCAACATGTATAACACAAACAGAAAATACATTGTGTATACAGAATGTATAAATCATTAAATATTTTGTTATGTATATTCCTGTCTTAATTAAAAAAAAGTATTTCCTCTTCCCGATATCCTAGATTTTATATTTGCAAAAAAATTTCCTTTTATAAATTTACCAAAGTGCAAAAAGCAATTATTAGTGTGTAAATTATACTTAACGTGTAGAGAGGTCATATTTATGACGTCACTCTTTATAATTAGGCATGAGTCACTTGTCGCCAACGTAAATATCAAAAACAATTTCCAGTATTTAAAAGTACCTGCAAGTAAATGTAATACACGAAAGTGGATATGATAGCAGGAATGTATTACCATGATGAATTTCAAGCAAACACAATCGGTGCTCCCAACATTGTTACATGACATGTAGTGATAAGGAAGAGTGTTCAAAATCAAAAGTCAAAACAAAAAATACAAAACAGCAGCGGAGCAAACACGGGCCTCTAAAAACAGAGGTAGGATCAGGTGCCATGGAGGAGTTAGTATCCTTTGCTGACCATTCACACCTGCCGTGTGCTCTTTTTCGTAATCGGGAAAACGGAAAAATTCGTAGACAAATCTTACAATGCCAAAAAAGGAACTAAATGTTGTAATGTGCGTGTATGAAAACAAAAAATATACACGAAATAACCTATCTATATTTAATGCACATTTGATAATTATCATGATAAATAAAGCATTTGATTTAAATGTGATATTGGCATTTTTTTTTACCAACGTATACTGCCAACGCATGCCGTATCGCTATTTCCGGATCAAATGACCTGATGTTTGAGAACAGGAAGGAAGTGGCTCGAAAAATAATCCATTTAAATTCTTCCCAGAAACCTTAGAATTAATTGTATAGGAAAATTAAAAACACAACAGGAAGAATCAGCGCTTGAAACAACAATTTATACTTTGCAGTCAATAATATATAATTCTACCTCGAGCTTACTCTATCGACACTTTTGCCATTCTATTTTGAAGAAGCCAATTTGCCTTAATATAATCTGACATTTTCTTTGTAAGGTAACTTTTCAACAAGCATATGATCTGTCTTTTGCATATCTTAAAAGAAGTACTATGTGCCTATAAATCAGTCACCGATATAGATGTAGTCACTTAGATTTGAGCAATATTATTGCTTTAAGGTAGACCCAGTGTTTTAGAAATTTGTGTCCAAACAAACTCTTTTTTTAGAATTTGATAAACGGATAAAGTTACATGTAACAACGGATAAAATTACTGCAGAGGCCAAACTATTTATATTTTTGCACGTTTGTTTTTCTACAGAGAGCCTCAGCTCACAAGGTAAAAAAAATTCAACAACCGTATTTTAGCGCAATGGAGTTTAATCTCATAGTTTATTAAATTATGTGCCAAAATACATTATAATTTCTTATAATTTAAGAAAATCTGATGGAAGTCGTAAAATGAGAAAGTTTTATTGATTTACATAGAAGATATAAAAAATATTACATTTATTCCTCAAACAACCTCCAAAGAATTCACAGAATTTCATATTTATAAAATTTTCTAAAAATTTATTCAGTTCACAAAACTTTTTATTAAACATTTATTCAGAGTAATATATTTAGTTAACAAAAAATATAGTTTATGTAATTTTACCAGCCAGTTTTTGTTTGATAGAGTCTTGAACATGTAATTCCCCATATTTTTTGACAAGTTTTTTTCAATTTTTTTTCTGCATTCATTAAAAAAATTCAAAAGTACCAAATATACATAATGTTTCTATTAATTGCACCTTGTCAACTGATTTCATTTGAATATATACATGTTACAGCATATTTACATTTTTTAATGTAGGATTACAGTAAACAATTCACATAGAATATCGCCATGAAGTAAATAATTTCCGTTTAGTTCTACATTCTGTTCTGTTTTCTTTCTGATATTAACAACACCCAAAGAACATAACAGATCTCTACTTGATCTCTGGAAACTTGTGTAAACTTTGTTTCATGAATCATATGATTATATGTTGAAAGTACAACTTGTGTGTAGTTTGTAATTTCCAGATAGATGCGGATGAGGAGATTATTACTAACGAACGAATACTACCAAGGGATGTCCGTCCTCTCGGTATTTCCGGTTCAAGGGACTTCATGATTGTGTTCAGGAAGGAATTGGTTCAAAATATGATAATACTATCTAAAAACTTTAAAACAAATTTGTGCAGCTTGGGAAAATCAAAACACCACGAGAGGAAAAAGCTCTGTTCAAACAACGAATTGTATCTGCAGTCAAAAATATCTTACTCTGCTCAAGGCTCACTCTACCAACACACCACAATTGAAGAGAAGCAGATTTGTGTGATTTTATGCTCAAATGCACTATTTAAGGTGTGTTTTGAAATAACATTTGATCTTTTTTGCATATTATCCGGTCCTTATAAATCATTCACCAAAATAGATGTAGATTTGTGCAACATTATTTTATCAATTTTAGTTGTAGAATGTTACAATCGACAATTTTTAGGATTATAGTCCTAAACTAGTACTATGATTTTTTTAATCAATTTTAATTAAACTGTGCTAAATTGACAGTCATGTAATATATATACATGTATGTAGATGTTATTGTTTGTCAAGAATTCATTCATTTTACATATTAAACAAATTGTACCAAAGTGATTTTAAATGTTTAACTTGATTAAAATATAATGACAATTTTAGTACAAACAATGTATATTATTTCAAATCAAGCTAAAACGTAAAATAATTCAGTGGAACGTATGTTAAACAAGTACGCCTGGGACCTAAAAAAAAAAAGCAGCAGTGGTCGATGTCGTACAATTTATCTAAGATCCAAGAGAGAAAACTTCGATAGATATACTGACCCAACAGGCACTGCTTTTTCTTGGCAGTGCTTTTTTACGTAATTTTTGTTTGTTACTTAATTACTTAAGAATGAACTGGTACGTTGGAAAATAGCACTTGGCTAAAATTGGTCTCAGTAGGTAGCACGTTCCTTTACATTAACTGTACAATAATGGACTAGCAACTCGTCAGCAGACATATTATAATAACACCAAAATATCCGGATCAGTCGACCTGGTACATGTAAGTAATCATTCCTAAACATATTCCTCTCTTTAGATACAACCTTTTGAGATAAGAATAAGCACCGTGTAAGTTCTGCGCTATATCATACATGTATTAGGGTGTACGATAATCCCCGCCTGTATAAGAAAGTTGGTACAAGAGTATGAATCATATTTGCACTGACCAGAGTCAGAAAAGCTGCCACAAAAAAAAAAAAAAAAACCGTGGAGTGGACCTGGTTAATTCTGATTCTTCTAATAACTTCAAGTTATGTTTTTATAACACTTTTAAATAGCTGTTTGCTATAACAAGGTCTATTTGTCATATTTCGCCTCTTGAAATACTTGACTGAACATTGAAATAACGGTCGCCATATCATACTTATAAACATGTGAAAATATGTTGGTAATGTATTGGTCGTTGAACTTTTTACACTGAGCAGATGTTTTAATGAATACTGTTGTTTTGAAATTTCATAATATTTTCAAACCAGTTAAGTTTTATTACTATCAGCTACGATTTTGTAATTAGACAAATTAAGGATTCTAATCCTTTTATGGCTGAAGAATTGGAGAACATGCAGACCGAAGTGTAATATATTGTATATTCATGTACACCTTCATTATACAATGTAGCAAAATATGATTTGTTTTGTCTAATAGCAGTGTGTGTTACATGTTGATATATTTAACAGAAGTAAAAGTAACACGTGGCCTTTAATATTTTTATCTTATCAAAAAGACAAGTCATAATATTCCAAAAAGAGTTTAAGCAAATTTAGAACATATGGTTTTGTTAAAGCTATCTTAAAGATAAGAATTGTGTTTAGTTGACTTTTCGAACCATTTTAACAAGAGCTTGGACTTTGGGTAGTTGGTGTGAAACAGCATTGTGACGTAGGCCTGTCTATTTCATTGTAGGTCACCAAGCCATTGCTCTTTGAAACCAACAAGATTTGTCTGGCTTTTGAGCTATGACTACGCAATCGGTGTATGTTTCACTTGAAACCAGCGTCATTTTCACTTGTTTTGACGCAAGAACTAGATAGATACGTCCTGCTGAAAGTCCAAGACTTTGTTAAACTCTTTCTAAGAATGAACAGTAAAAGTAAATACAAATTTAGCAATGTAGTAATTTGAAAATTGGTACAAATACACTTTGTTACATTAAAAAGTCATATATTAAAATCATATTGAAAGTTCTTTGTTTATGATCACGTTTTCCAATATCACTTTTTGAAACACTGCTGTTCAATGTTTTCAAGACGGATTTGTTCATTTGTAATTGAATGTTGTGGTATTTTTGTTCGTTGCTTTACAGTTAGACTAATATATAACGCAAGTAAAATCAAGACAAGGATCGCGAGACTGATAATAACATGGTCTTTGATATCTTGAGAGAGATCTGTATTTCTACGACGAATTTCCAGTTCATTCCCTGAACCATTTCTGATAAATCTCTTTGTAAACAGTACTGTCGTAACATTTTCTGCAATAAGAGAACAATTGCTTTGGAAATAAAAGAACGGACAAAATATAATTCTAGTGTACGAGAAATAGATTTAAGATGAGTTGACTATCCTGTATATGATACCTATCACTGAGGATGAGAAATATAGAAACATACTAGCTTAAAAAATACAAAATACAATTTCAAATAATTTTATAAGTAGTCTTAATTACTGAGTTCTTCAATTTGATATGTTGCTTTCAGAGAATATGTGATGTCACTGTGTCTCCTCGAAGATGGCGTTAGAGTACGATTTCCTTGCTCTATAAAATAGTAAGTAAGAATTACTTAATATTCATAAAAAATTGTACTTGTACAGTTGACTATAGATACATACTTTTACATCCAGTAGCCGGATCACAGAGTTCCTTGTTGCATCTACATTGCAATTGGCATTCTTTTCCGTAGTTAGGATAAGGACAACTAACTTCACTGTAATGGCTAATGCGCCCATTGCTACATTCTAAAAAAATAGAACTAAATTAATAAAAGACCAAAAAAAAAAACTTTAAAATTTTGAATATCGATGTAATAATTTAAGATATCAATATACTTACCAGACTGCAGCCGTTGACATCCATACATGCGGTGACATTGGTCATTACTACAGTTACATGTTAGCTGACAGTTCCACCCATAACTAGGCATTGGACATGTTTGACTACAATTTGTCCATAATACCCATCTAAACAACCTTGAAGATAATCACAAACGTTTCAAAATAAAAAAAAAAGTATCCATACTATATTATTATGAATTCAGCAATTCTATAGATTACATAATAATACATACGTGTGCATTTGTTTTCAGTATAATTCCACTTAAATCCCACACAGCATTCTAAACCATCAGGTCTACAGGATATATTCAAGAAGGCTCAAATACAAAGTTTTTAACTTTAACTAAACATGTTCTCTAATTAAAGCAGTATTCACAAACATAGTTGATAAATATCTAAACAACAGAATTCCTATTAATGAATTTTATTCTATCGTATATTTATTTGCTTCGCATAGGATTTTTGTAAGTATTTAGATTTTGTGATCATATTTTAAATAAGCATTATTGAACTTTACAAGTCTACTTTCTATTCGCGACGGTTTTTCAAACGGTTAAAATCTTGAAATATTAGTTGATTTTTGTGATTTATTTTTTACACTCTCATCAGAATGTTCATACAACATGAATTGACAGAAGGAATGTGTTGCTTATTGTTTAAAAAAATCATGGCTGATATAAGTTTGCCAATTTCACCTAAAAAGCTGACGTATTGAATGTTACGGTAGAGGCGTTATGATTTTCTTCCGCTTTCAGTAAATATAAAATTATTCCTAATACTATAAAATTGCATTTATAATTTTTCATAGTAAAACCGATCACATAATTCATTATGTAACACAGTTTTCTAATTATTCTATTTAAATTAATACCAGTTAAACATGTTGTAATCATATTTTTTGGTTCCCTATACACCTCGATTACATGTCTTAGTTCAATCAGTGCTAGGTCGGCTTTTAGAATGAATAAGTATGTCCTTCTACACTGGTTATTTAGGAAAGATCAGCTTAAACATTTCAGAATTCAAATGAGAAAGGGGGATATCTTGGGATAATTAATGAAGTCAAAAGTCTTGTAAGAACTGTAGCCATATAGGTTTTATTGCTTAATACAATGTACATCAGTATATTTTGTATTATCGTATAATTAAGATTTAAAACATATTTTTAGAGTGACAAAAGTGATATGGTTTTTGAATTTAGAAAAAGTAAACTAACAAGCAAACTGACAAACAAGAGGCCCATGGGGCCACATCGCTCACCTGAGCAACAACGGCTTAATATGGGTGTTCAAAGGATATTGTGCCATATGGCCCCTCGGTAGAAAAACAAAAAAAAAGAATACCATAAAATAAACTGTTTCCAAATTTTACACTTATTTTTCTACATTTAATCTATGACATTATACCTTTATGAAATACTATTTTTACCCAAAAAAAAGATCATATGCAAGATAGAAAAGAAAATTTTGGTAGGGGTACACTCTTAACTTCCAATTCTCTTTATTTTAGTTCTGCCCCCTCACTTTATCAAACAATCAAATTATATATGAGAATATGCATATAGGCACATATTAATCTTCAACTACATTGTACTAGCTAGTTATTGTATTTTATTTAAAAAGATTCCTATATGTGAAAGAGGAAAATTGTACTTCAAGGTGCTCAAATTAAAAACATTCAAATATTTAATTGGTCTTCCACATTATAAACGATTGTTGTTTACCAGGCGTGAACTCGTGCTACGTTTTATAACCTTACTCACTTGATCGATGAATACACTCGAATGAAAAATGTTGTCAGGTAATATCTTAAAGAGCTTTTACATGTATAATCAATGCATAGGCGTCGGAACTGAGTGGAGGGGGAGGGGTCCCCCCTTTTTTTTGCAAAGTTAGACAAAGCCATACTCAAAATCTTTTTTTTTTTGCTTGTCAATCTATCCCCACCCCATCCCCCCAATGAGCCTCAGATTGCAATGTATTGACAGGTTGACAGGCATAATAATCTATTTTACTAAGGCCCACACTTTATTACCATCTTTATTCAAAATCAACGTTAAAAATGGCTACAAATCAAGATGATTTTCCGCTGTAATTTTTTCTAAAGAATAGCGATAATAGATTTTTATCCGTAAGAGTAATGTTTTAAACTGTTTTAAAGAGGTCGTTTTAATTTGATTGTGTCTGGATAAAACCATCAACAGTGGTGTAGATTCATCGTATAAGGAGGGAACCCCAAAAAGTTGTTATAGAATATCATCCCTTAATTTTTCTTTACAAGTATTTAACGTTTAGTGAGACATTTATAGTGATAAATCAAAATTTTAGCGTTAATCATAAAATTAAAAGCAAATACAGAACTCACAATTCTGCCTGGTTTGAGTCAATTTTTTGTTCACAAGAGTTAATATCATTCAACTTAAGATTTTTAAACTTGGTATTTCCTATTCAGAATGAACAAAAGCATGACCTCAGTTCTGTGAGCAAAGCTCTGTATCTTGCTAATAACTCGAAACTTTACTCAGCTGAAAATGATTAGTAAAGAGAAAATTGTAAATAAACAATTAAAACAGAACAAACATGCACCAAAACAAAGAAAGAGCACAATTTATTTTTCATAATATACATATACCTATATATTTCTAGCAGCAAAAACAATCTCCGTTTAGACTGAAAATGCAGAGCATCTTAACAAAACACGTTGCATTTAAATCAACCATAACGGAGAGATCGTACCGAATTACCAATAAAATGTATACCAGTAGTATTTATAATATGATATGCTGCTACATGTAGTGCTTCAGATTAGGCTAATTTTGCGCAGGTAAAATATTAACTGTCTGGTTAACCGAAGTCTATATTTGAATCGATACGTAAAAATCCCAAAATACAGGCAATATTTCCTCTCAAGTTAAAAAGCAAAATCGAAATTCAAAACAACGTAAAACCACGTTCATGAGTGAAAAGGTTACCGCATCGAAAGATTGAATCTCAATTGATTTCACGAAATTGGAACAAATATATTTAGCATGTTTCAAGTACCCTTTCGCATGTAAACCGTTGCACAAGAAGCAAAATCATCTTTGTCAGTTTGACCCGTTTGCCATGCTTCAACATTCAAACTTAGCTGCCTTACACAATGAACTTTCGTTTTCGATATGGAATACCGAACCCGAAGTTATAAACTGATTGACAGCGGCTATCTCTTTATTTTTATTTTCGTTAATTACTCAAAATTGAAACAGAGTTCGCCAATAATTTTTGCAATTTATGTTTTCCTTTCCATAAGGATAATGTATGCAAAATTACGTTGAATTTGACTCAATAGTTCTTGAGAAGAAGCTTTTTTAAAATGCACCCCCTTTTTTCTACAGTTTCGAGGTTTTCTCCGTTTTAAATAATGATAGGTCTTTTATTTCTGGAATTTATAATCACCTTCCTTTAGGGATGCTTTGTGTCAAATTTGGTTGAAATTGGCGAGGTGGTTTTAGAGAAGATGTTTAAAATCTGAAAAGTTTACAGACGGACGGACAGGCGGACAACGGACAAAAGGAGATCAGAAAAGCTCACTTGAGCTTTCAGCTCAGGTGAGCTAAAAACCCAACACGCCTGATGCTATAGATAATATATAGTTTACATGATATGTTCTCTGTTAATTATCTAAATCACAAGGATCTTTTCATGATGAATTTACATGATCAATACCTTTTAAACGGTGTTGTTTGGGTCAATCTTTTTTATACATATTTTTATCTATCTGTTACAGACAAAATCATTTAAATGATAAACTTATTTCAAAAGATACATGTAATGCATATGGCGTTTTTGAAAAGTACGTTATTTTAAACCCCATGCTCAGTTTTTCCAAATAAATGATAGTATTAAGATATCATATGTATATTCTTAGTAGCAAATGAAAAGGAATCAATACTTTTCTTAATAAATTGATGACTCTATCTGAGACAACTTACCGTTTTCTAGATGTAAAAAGAACAAGTGCAACAAACAAAGAGATCTGCATATTAATCAAATTAAATTTACATGCGTACATCATATTCAGTCAGTACTTTTTGATTAATGTTACATTAGGATATAAAGAAGAACATGTAAAACACAATATATGATTATTTCAGATTCATGCACTTTTACGGTTTTTTAAACGATACTTCGTTAACTCTCATGCATGTCAATACATTGTAAGCTATGATACTTAGATACTTACCCTTGACATAAATTTGAATATATAACGACACGGTAAAATAATAGCGAATAAATGCTAATTATGGCCATAAAAGGTCCCATGACTGATTTTGACGTGACTCTAACTCATTTGATAGTTGACTGCTAGTGTTTCCTATATTGGTTTTAACTTCTGCTTAAAATTTAATGCAACTTTAGTCCCCTATAAACTATACAAATCATGATATTCGATTTCCTATGGTTTGCCTGATTTTGAAAAAAAAAATAATGAAAACCGGAAATTCAGTACCACGCCCTGCGGGGCTGAATATCTATATTTGTTTAGCGTATATGAAAAAAAAAACATAATCACATATTAACAATTGGCATAAAATATAGACATTAAATATACATGTATTGAACTTTAATACAAGTTTAGTGAATTATTTACCAAACTAGTTTACATTTTTTTACTTTTCAATTTTCACCAATAAAGTATTTAAGGTTTTCCGATCCTCAGGAATTGAAAGTGTAAATTTTAAAGCAAATGGCATTTTACAGTCTCATACTAATGATTATAATAATAAATGAAGCATTTATATGTATTATATCTATGCGTTTTTCAAAGATAATGCATTATCACCTATGTAGATTTATATAAGGAAAAAGAAGTGAATTCAAGGTTTTGCTTATTTGTATTCAGTAGAGTATGATTACACTTGACTGCTGAACATAAAAACATTCAGTAGATATGTAGATGTAACATAAAGAAATACAAATGTGCTGTATCCAGTATTATAATCATGAAAATAAAAGAAAATATCTTTACATTATGTATGAGAAAGGGTTATCTTTCTTTCAAAAAGTCAACAACAGATGTAATAATGTTCCTGCACTTTGTTACTCTTGGTGTTCCATGAAAACATTCAAGGATAATATATCTTATAATAGATACTAACAGTGACATTTTACACTTTTATTTGAGGTTAATACAATGCGAATACACATGAATCTAATACCTGGACATGTATATACATGCTTCTATGCAACTGTGAATATAAGAACTAACAGTAAATAATACTTATACAATTACTTTTACCAATTAAAAGATACCACATCTAATGAAGTTTCCTAGACATGAACACAGTGATTTTCGATAACATCTTCTTTGACCGTTAGACTCTGATTTCGTTGTTAGCAATACGACAGAAACTGTGTACAAATAGATTTATGAGCATCGGAGAAATAGACAAATATTGTGCAGTCTCACATCAGTGGAAACACTCCATTAGAATGGCAACATATTGAAGTATTTTCGAATGATAAAAATTTCAAGAATATTAAAAATTTAAACACAACAATGAAAAAAACCCCGACAAAACAAAGAAATCCATCGCAGACAGATAAGTTAGAAAAGTGTTTGCATTTAATGACAATGAATTTGATAGGACTAATTGAGTTAAACAATCGATAGATACGGGGGACAGCAAACGCATTTGCTTGCGGCCGTACAAAATTGCCCGAAGCCTGGGAGAATTATTGGAGTCTCAGATAGAAACAACGTGTGCTAACAAAATTGTACGACCGTCCAAGAGCCCATACTCTGCTCCAATCGACCTTGTACCGAAGAAAGATTGCCGATACGCATGTGCAACGAGTCTTATAAACTAAATGAAGTCACCAAAGAGGATGTGTACCATCTTTCGAGAATAGATAAAATGCTAGATGCACTTAAGAGTTCCAAATATTTTAGTGTCTTAGATTTGTGTCATGGTTTTAACAACGTTCCAGTCAAGGAATATGACAAATAAAGATTGCCTTTTCCTTTTTTGGAGGGCATTACGAATATAATAATATGCCGTACGGACTGTTTAACAGCGCTCTCAGAATACTGCAAAACACGTGTATTTTGTACATAGACAATGTAATCGTGCGTACAGAAGAACAAACTAAAGCAGAAAGAGCATTTGACTGTGAAACAAAAGAAACACATGACACCAAAGTGGAGAAAGTCGGGCTATAAACTACTGTAACCAAACAAAACATGTTTTGTAATGAGGAAAAGGTAATTTTCAATTTTTTTTTCAGGAAGCTACAACAAGTGCGAACGAGTTTCGAAATTTCACGTCAAGAAAGTAAATTTTAACTGTTTTTAATATTAATGTTTATTACGGAAAAAATATTCGAAAGAAAATTATTAGGAAAACAATATATATCAATGTTGTGGACGCCTTTAAACCTAAAATATAATAATATGAATACATTTTTGTCTTTGACAACTGAATATGTGTGTAAACTAAACACAATAGATCATGCATAAAATTGGGTTATTTTTTTAGTCGTTAATAATATTCCTAATATTTATGTGTGTCTACCAAAAAAGTCTATCTTAATAAATTATTTTATAGGACTATATCTTTAGATTAGGTCTAGGTAGTAAAAAATAGTTAATATTTCGCAACTAAATGTTTTATAATGCCTTAATACTGCTTGAGGTGTTGTTGTTTTTTTTTTCAAAACAATCTACAGCTAATTTTGTTCGTTGGAAATCATCCTTGACAATTCGTTAAAAGTAAATAAATGCTCTCGTTACTACATTACTTTAGTTTACAGTTTGTTTCAAAGATGGACTATCATTATGAAATCAAACTTTTGTGACTACCCAAAAGTATTTTGTATTTTGCATTTGATGCCTGATATATAGCTTATCTATAGATGAGAAATTCTATCAAAACACATGAACAGTTACTTTAATGTTAACAGTGATAAAGAAATAAAAAAATAACTACATTTCATTTGTTAATGATTAGGCAATGCTAGCAAATTTAAAACCACACTGTAAATCTCTGAAGGATACACAAAAAGACAGTCCTGTTAGCTACAGTTCTACGGTATACGACAACGTGTTTGTTTAAGGAATTCTTAACATACATTGATAAATAGTTAAACCAATGTACGATATAAAAAACACTGCTGCAACAATTATTAAGCCGACTGTAACACGATAAAGCAAATTATTTGAGCCGGTATGAGCTCTCTTGCATATTCTCTTCATTGAGCCATTGTTGAAACTCGAGTGTGTTGATATACCTGTTGATTAAATCAATAGAAAAAATATGCAGATGAAAGAGAAAAATGATTTTAATTCATGTATTTTATGTATTTTTACTTGTGCAAGAATGATTAATTTAATCAATGAATATATAAATATCCGATTACAGCAAAAACAAACATATTACAACTATTTCTTTGAACGGAATATGATATCACATATATTCCTGAAATGTTTTTATGAAACACCAACACTACAACATGCATTCAATCGGATGAATAACACTGGCTAATTGTTTTCTGTGATGACAACCTTTAAGGAATAAGTTAAACTAACGTTTTTATTGCAACGGGTACTTATGAATAAAATGTTTACGTCTGTAAAGAAAAACTTGATTTGAATCAGTACACATTAATAACAATACATCGCCCTCCTTTTATATTCTACGCAATAGCTGACAACTTCTTACACAGATACATCTGAGATTAAATTTTTACCAAATGAAATCATCGCTGTCGAAATATTGGAGATGTGTTTCATTTGAAGACGAGTCTAAACGGCAAATGTGTATCTTTTAGTTTTCAAATGTATTGTGAAGTGTTTGCCTAAAACCTGACCTCATAATTTTGTTGTTTTTTAGAACCATGAAACGAAAATACTAAAAGAATGGGCTTTTACAACACTATTAGAAAGACAACAATAAATTGACGTAAAAGGAACTATTGATACTGTTAGACCTTGTATAGCATTTTGCAAAGTGTTGATTTAAAAACCCTTATTTTAATAAAAATGGCATGCATTTGAAATTTTACCATATCTCATGACTGAAGAAGTACCGTTTTTGGATTTTGAAATTTGAGAAGCTCCTGTCTCCCTGGTAATGATGGTAGAATTTGTACTCTCTGAAAAACATTTGAACTCAATAAGCATAAACGATTAAAACCAATATCTTTTAAAATGATACTTAATATATTTATTTCTGTATTTATCTTTAAAAAACTATTAAACGTAGATTTTAGATCTTTACTATTATATGGTCCTAAAGGAAACGTTGAATAAGTTGAATGTGGAACTCCAGTAATGTCCTTCCTGTGTGATGCTCTTGTTGTGCCTGTCAAATCAATAAAGGAAACACGTCACACAGCTACACAAAGCTTATCGCGTGGTTTTTAGGTTGATTATTGCATTGATATGAATAAATGTTTATAAGTTAACACTCTGACTTTCCCACTTGTAAATATGAAAAACTAGCGACGTTTAGTTGATAAAGCTCACAGGGATATGGACTTGGTTGATGAGGAATAAACCTTTCAAAGATGTATCGGTAGAGCATTTTAAACTATATATTTTATGCATAGCATTATAAAATAATGACTTACTGTTACATCCAATAGCAGGATCACAGAGAACATTCTCACAATGACATTTTTGCTGACATTCTTTTCCGTAATTTGGGTATGGACAAAGTATTTCACAATACGAGCCTATTCTCCCAGTCTCACATTCTACAGTATACAATGAAACATAATGTCATAGGAATTTTATAAAAGAAAATTTGAAGTTAGTATTGATAATCATAGTAAATAAATGCTCTTAAGTTAATACAGTAAAAAATAGACTACATTTACCTGACACTGAACGCTTACATCCAAACGCAAAGTGACAGTTGTCATTGCTACAGTTGCATATGAACTGACAGTCGACGCCATACGTAGGAGCTAGACATGGTTCTCTACAGTCTTGTCCAAAAAAACCGACATTACAACCTTTAAAGTACATTTGTGTTTATAGGTATAGAACTTAGTATCAAAATGTAAAACATGTGTTTGTTTTTTTCTATTTGAGATACAAACGTGTGCATTTATTAATGGTTTGGCTCCAAGCATATCCAGAGCAGCATTCAGGACCATTTGGTCTTATAAAAAACAGAAAAATGAATATCAACGTGCAATTTAGATTAAAATGAGAATCTAGTGTAACATGTGTATGTTTGTATCATTACCTTGAAAATGCTTCTTATGATTGCCGTATGGTTAGAATATTAAAAGAAAATCTTAACATTCGTCACAAAGGTGGAGTAACAGACACTTACCCTCCACATGGTTTTGAATATGTGTCAATGACACGTAAAATTGCGATCAAAATGTTGCCTAATTTTAACATATCTTCAATCAAATAAATGTAAATATTTGTATTCTATCAAAATTTCCGTCTTCCTAGTTGATTTGTAGTTTCTTCCTTGAATTTTTCATGCTCTCGAAATTTGATTTCGGTTTAAAATACTGCACTTAATTGAAACGCGTTATGTATTTTAATAATCAAGGAAATGCAATAAAGTTATGTGTAAGTTAATGAAAATGTTTACGGCACCTTTTAACTCCCCTCCCTCCAATCAAAGAAATAAAACTACACCCCCCCACCCTTAAAAAAGAAAAAATCCCAAACAAATAAAGAGGTCAAAGGAGATTCGTTAGAGGGGAGATATTAATGAATATCATCATTGCTTTTATTTTCTTCCCTATCTGCATCAACAACGTCCTTACATCGCTTGCCAATAAAAAACCCAAAACATTCATATCATGACATTTATTGTTCAATCGCAACACAAAGCACTAATGTGAGTTGGCCATTCCTCACAAGCACCTATCGTTTAACTCATGTTCTCGACCTCCGACATTACAATGTATAACTGTAAACCAGTTTATGTTTATATACAGTAAGAGGAGGGGGGGGGGGGGGTTGTAATTATTTTTGAAAGTTATGATATAGTTTGGTGATGAAACGAAAACATGTATGGAATGCCAATGCATCGCAAACCTGTTGGCACAAGGCGAATCAAATGATTTTTCGTAATGTAATACATGTAGTTAGATATTAATCAAGAAATGCATTTTCATGATGAGTTTTCAAATGCAGATCTTGTTTACAACAATGCTACATGTATAAAATAAATACATTTTAAAATAAATTTAGAGTATTCAGTAGAATGAAAATACAATTATAAATTTCTTCATTCAGAATAAAAAGCTTTGAAGTTTAAATTAATTTTATAGGAATATGAAAAAGTGTGTAGATAATTCATTAGTAAATTGAGTAAAAAAATCTTATTGACTGAATGTTGTACACGGTGGGTGAAGTGACCTTTTTATAGAATTTATCAAGTAGAAAACACTACTGATAAAAATGCAGGGTCTTCGTAACATTACGAGGGTTGTCCAAAAAGTTCTTTGACAATGACGTTTTTGTAATTTCAAATAGGTTTATATGTATATGTTGTATACCTTAATCTTTGTCATAATATTTTAAATCATACTAAAGTAGTTTTTAATGTTTTCCATAGAAATAAATTAAAATTTTAATGTAAAGGGTCGCGAAAAATACTCACGGCTCAGCGTTTAAACTGTTCAAACTTTGCAATTGAGTATTTAGATATGAATATTTACAGTTTTTATAAAACATTTCAGAACTTCATAATATTCTATTATGATGTAGTATGTATGGTGAACGTCATTTTCATACGTCATTTGAAGCTATTTTCAAACTAGCAGAGGACTAAAATATATTACGACAAGAACATGTCTTTAAAAAAGCCTGAAAAAGCGATGTCAGATGACCACATTGAACAGCGCGCCATTATAAAGTTGTGTCGACTGAGGTAAAACACCGTTAGAAACAAAACAAACGATGGATGAAACAGAAAAAAAGCAAAATAGTTTGAGTTTACTTATGATTTAGAACGCGATTGAACCCTCTGACCAAACGGTGAATGCGGCATATTACTCTTATGTAAACCCAGGACTACAACATTATAAAAACGTTGTTATAACTCGACCTCAGACTGGGCCCTGCAGCCTGTATAGGCAAAGATATGTAATGATAACTCCAATACAAAAATGTACATTGCTCTGATTTTTATACATATACATCACTATACTCTACATTGAAATATTATAATACTTTCCTGATATTGGCGCCGTTATTTTGAATAAAATTACGTGTCCACGAACTTTTTGGACAACACTCGTATAGTATCATGATATAAGTTGTAAAGCTTAGAACGTTTTTACTTCGCTTAAGTTTATTTTGGTTTATACATGTATTATATTGTACATATGTACACAACACTAGATATACATGTACTCGTATTCTGTGCATTTTAGCTATTTTCATTAAAAATGACGTTTATTTTATGCGCAGTTTACTGTCATCGAGGTTTACAAAAATTGAAAAGGGACAATTAGGGAAGGCAGCTTAAAGCTGTGAAGATGAGTAAGCATTGTGATTAACAGACATAGAAACAAATAATACGATGTCCTGTTATTGATACCTCACTACTTTATAAAAAGTTTTCATTAAGTTGTTTTTAGGCACAACGTTGGTACTATTATATTGTAATAGAAGGAATTTACTGTTGCATTGTTCATACACAATATTAATAACTGGGAATAAACATTTAGTAAACTTTAAAGTAAAAATATAATTAATATAAGGATAAGCGCACTAATTTAACTGTGTCAAACTACGACTGATGTATATTAATGATTCGTTAATGCACAAGCTAATAGGAAATGTTTTAATTATAAAACCGAACATTAGACATTCCATGATGCAGTTTATAATTAAAGTCTAAAAGTTTCACGTTATGTACGTTCAGAAATATTTTGTACTGTTATCTGAATATCACAACCCCATTTTGTTTGCAAGTAAACTTAAATTTATTGATAGTTTATTAAATTGAGGAATAGTGTTTTTTTTCATGGATTGCACTTTTTAAAATGTTTTCATTTAATTGAATATGTTACATATGTTTACATTATTTTTTGTAGGATTTCAGTAAACAATCCACATAGAATTTTGCCATCAAGTAAATCATTTAATATCATATTACATGTTTTTGTTTAGTTCTGTTTTCTCTCGAATTTTAGCAAAACCCAAAGCACATTACAGATATCTACCTAATCATTAAAAATTTGGTTGATTTTTATTTTATGAATCATATGATTATATGTTAAAAGTACAACTTGTATGTAATTTCTATTTTTTAAACAGAATTGGATGAGAACATTACGAACAAGTGTATACTACCAAGGCATATCCTCTCAGTATTTCCGGTTCAAGTGTCTTCCTGGTTGTGATAAGGAAGAAACTGTTTTAAAATATGATATATATTACCGAGAAACTTTAAATACATTTAGCAGCATGGGAAAATCGAAACACCACGAGAAGTAACAGTTTTATTAAAACAACAAATTGTATCAGCAGTTAAATATATATTATTCTGTTCTGAGCTCACTCTACCGCCATTTAAGAAAAACAATTGTGTTAACTTATGCTTCAATTCACTATTTAAGGTGTATTTTAAAATATCATTTGATCAGTTTTTTGCATATCTTAAAATGATATGCGGTCCTAATAAATCACTTACCTATATAGATGCAGTCCCTTAGATTTGTGCAACATTAATGCTTTAGAATAAGTAGTGGAATGTTACAAACGACAGTTGTCAGGGTTACCATCTAAACAATTTAAATTATAAGATGTTAAATTGACTACCGTTTATTACATAGACGTATTCTTTGTCAAGATTTTATACAATGTACATATTAAACAAACGTAACCATTCCTTAACATACTCCCTTCTTTAAATACACCTTTTTAGATAAAAATAAGCACCGTAATTGTTCTGCTCTATATTATACAACGGCTTCGGCGAATCACTGCTTATTAATGAAGAGGAAACACAACTTGTTGGAACTAGATTATGAACCCTGTTTGCACAGACCAGAGTCAGAAATCTTGCCACAAGAAAGAGAATTCCGGACTTGTGGAGTTGACCTGGTTAATAAGCTACTACTCTTCTACTATCTTCAATTTATGTTTTCATAACTCTTTTAGATAGCTTTTTGCTAGAACAATGTATATTTGACAATCTTGCTGTACTTTAGTGAACATTGGCATAACAGTCGCCATACCATACTGATGAACATGTGAAAAGTATGTTTGTAATGTAATCGGTTAAATTTTTACACTGAGCAGATAATTTAACGAATGCTGTTGTTTTTAAGTTTTATAACATGTTTAAAGCAATGTGTGCTACTGTTTGACATATCTCACAGATGTGGAAGTATCATGTGACCTTCTATATGTTTATCTTGTCACAAAGACATGTCATAAGATTCCAAAAAAAAATTTAAGCAAATTCCATTCATAAAATATAGTTTTTTTAATGCAGTCGTAAAGATAAAAACCATAAGTTGACTTTTAAATTTGACGATCAGTAAAAGTAAATTACTTAATGTGAATAAAGTTTCAGCAATAAAGGGATTTGTAAATTTGTAGAATTGCACTTTGTTACATCGAAAATTCTTATGTTGACAATCATTTTGAAACATCGTTGCTTATAATCACGTTTCCCAATTTCATTTTCTGAAACACTGCTGTATATATATTTTCAAGACGGGTTTGTTCATTCGTAATTGAATCTTGTGGTACATGTATTTGTGAACGCTGCTTAACAGTAAGACTAATATATAACGCAAGTAAAATCAAGACAAGGATCGCGAGACTGCTAATAACATGGTCTTTAATATCTTGAGAGAGATCTGTATTTCTACGATGAATTTCCATTTCATTCCTTGAACCATTTCTGATGAAGCTGTTTGAATCTGTAAACTTGACTGTCGCAACATTTCTGCAATACGAGAATAGTTGCTTTAGAAATAAACGAACAAACAAAATATAATACGATAGATAAATTTAAGATGAGTTGACTACCCTGCATATGATATCTATCACTGAGGATGAGAAATATAGAAACATACAAGCTTTAGAAATAAAAACTATTTTAAATAATTTTGTAAGTTGTCTTACTGAGTTCTTTAATTCGATTTGTTGCTTTCGTAGAATGTATGATGTCATTGTGTCACCTCGAAGATGACGTGAGAGTATGATTTTCTTGCTCCATAAAAAAGTAAGTAAAAATTACCTTATATTCATTAAAAATTGTACTTTTTTACATTTGAGCATTTGTACAGAAACAGTTGACTAAAGATACATACTTTTACATCCTGTAGCCGGATCACAGAGTTCCTTGTTGCATCTACATTGTAATTGGCATTCTTTTTCGTAGTTGGCATAAGGACAACTAAATTCACAGTAATGGCCAATGCGCCCATTGCTACATTCTAAAAAAAATATACTTAAATAAACAAGACACATAACTTAAAATTTTGAATTTTGATGTAATAATTTAAGATATCAATATAGACCTATTTACCAGACTACAACCGTTTACATCCATACGTGTGGTGACATTGGTCATTGTTACAGTTACATGAAAGCTGACAGTTCCACCCATAACTTGGGATGGGACATGTTTGGCTACACTTTATTCCATAATACCCATCTGAACAACCTTTACCTTTAAGATAATCACAAACGTTTCAAAATTAAAGAAATGCATTGGTACTATATCATAAGAAATTCAAAATTCTATATATTACATAATAATACATACGTGTGCATTTGTTTTCAGTATAATTCCACTTATGTGGTCTTAAATCCTGGTAAACCCTACATTACTATTACTGTTGAATAGAATCTGAAGCAGATTTGCAGCTGTGTTCTGCTGCTACCTTGATAAAGAAAAACTATGGCTTGTGTGAACAGCATTTATTAATGATGCCAGATGAAGTTATACTGAATATAAAAATGAAAATGTGAGACTGCATACATTTAGTAAATTATCAACAATGCAGCAGAAGGTGGGGCCCAAAAAATTACCCACTAGAGGAACACTGAACTGCACGAGAAGTGTCCCTCGCCCATAAAACTAAATATATAAAACACAATAAAGATAATTACTTAAAATTTTGAATTTCGATTTAATAATTTGAGATATCAATATATTTACCAGACTGCAGTTGTTTACATCCATACATGTACGCGGGGATGTTAAGGAAGCATATGGAATCTGAGTTGCATGTAATTCCGTGAATTCAAAGATCTTAGTTATTATGTACATATTCAAATATCTAAGCAACGAAACGTAGATCAAAAACAAATCAAAAATACAGAAGACAATTTTTTTCAAGAATATAGTTTGTGTTACGTAGATTTACACATTGATGACGACATGACTAAAGGTTGAATGTCATGTGATCGGAAAGCATTGTAAACATATTCAAAATATAACTAATCTAAAAACTCTAATAAAGTATTGTGGTGTGATTTATTAAGAATTGAACATAAGAATACTGGGGGAGATGTTAGTTTTATCAACCATTCGCTAAAAGGTATGTAAATTTTCTTTTATTTCTCGGTCAGGGTTTCCTCTGTCGTTGTTTACGATGTGAAAATCCGAATAGAACAAGGGTACCCCGGATATATTGAACTTGAAATTTTTTACGTATCGTTAGTTTGATCAATGCTAAAATTGAAAAGTGGTGCTAGAATCCCATGTTAAGTGTTATTTTGATGCAATTTGCCTTTTTCCGTGCAAACTATATAAAGATTAGGAAGGTTTTACTAGAACCGGATTCTAGCAGCGGTTTTGATTAAACTGAGATGTTTTGCTTTTACTTGGTATGCTTATTTTATTTTGGAAACCGCGGGGTAGTGTTGTTCTATCTCAGTTTAATTTAAGGAATAAACGTAAGCTATTTATAGTTGTCACGTGATAATGTACCAATGTGGCAGTAATATACTACCCGATTTTTTTGCACTGACATCTATTTTAAAGGATAATACTAAGGTTTCGATCTTATTCAAAATCATTATTTAATTTCACAATTTTGAATATAACAGTCAACATAAGACGCTAAATTGCCCATATGCTTCCTTAACACCCCCGCGTAGTGACATTGGTCATTACTACAGTTGCATGTAAGCTGACAATTCAACCCATAACTAGGCATGGGACATGTTTGGCTACAATTTCTTCCATAATACCCATCTGAACAACCTTTACCTTTAAGATAATCACAAACGTTTCAAAATTAAAGAAATACATTGGTACTTTATTATAAGAAATTCAATAGTCTATATATAACATAATAATACATACGTGTACATTTGTTTTCAGTATAGTTCCACTTAAATCCCACACAGCATTCTTAACCATCAGGTCTACAAGATATATTCAAGAAGGCTCAACTACAAAGTAATTAAATCTAAGTAAACTTGTTTTCTAGTTAAAGCAGTATTCACAGCTATAACTGATACATATCTAAACAAACGAATTCCTATTTATGAATCTTATTTTATCGGTTTTTTTATTTGCTTCGCAACAGATTTTTGAAAGTATGCACATTCTGTGATCATATTTTTAATCAGCATTATTGAGCTTAATAAGCCTACTTTCAATTTGCAACGCTATCAAACGATTACAATATTGACATATAAGCTGAAGTTTTGTGATTTGTTCTTTACACTCTCGTCAAAATGTTCATACAACATGAATTAACATAGGGAATATTTTGCTTTTTTTGTAAAAAAAAAAAATCATGGTTGATATAAATTTGACAATTTTACCTAGAAAGCTGACGTTTCAAATGTTACGGTAGAGGCTTTATGATTTTCTTCTGCTTTCAGTAAAAATAAAATGATTCCTAATACTATTAGATTGCATTAATTTTCGAAGTAAAACCGATCGCATAATACACTATGTAATACTGTTTTCTAAATATTCTATTTTAGATACTGTGGAATCATTAGATTTCGTGGTGGCTCAATTTTCGTGGAATTCGTGGGCACCTCTCATCCACGAATTAACATCCCCCACGAATTAATAAATTAGAGCTATAAAGTAATATTCCTCTTGCATGTATACGAAAATACACGAAATTACGTCACAACGAACCTGTAAAATTTAAGCAATCCACGAAAATTGGCCCCACAGTATTACTAGTTAAACCTGTTGTAATTCATATGCATTAAAGACCAAAATTATCTCCATGCATTTTTTATTGTTCCCTATACACCTCGATTTCATATATCACTTTCCCTGTAGTTCAATCAGTGCTAGATAGACTTTTGAGATGAAAAGGTATGTCCTTCTGCACTGTTAATTTAGGAAAGATCGGCAAAAAAGAACTAGGTACGGTTGTAATGGTATAAATGCCTAAAATTCCAACATTATTCAAGTTGTTTATGAAAAGTAAATAAATGCATAATTACGAATATGATGTCAAGTGTAAGCGATAAATCCGTAAAAATAATCGTGCAAAGCGTTGCTAAGCAACACTAACATCCGCTAAATGCACGATTTTTACCGGAAATTAACATATTCAAGGCAATTTTTACTATAAAATTTGAAAATGTATATAGAGCGCAGTCCTCGAGCAAAACGGAGCGTGATTTATTAAAATATAATTATAAAGAGAAAAGATTTAAACATGATTACCTTTTGCCCAAGGCCTGCGCTGATAGTTAATTTGCCCGTTTTGTGAAGAGTTTTAGTGGTGGTTTCAGTCGGGCAGATGCGGTTATAATCAATTATCGATGACGAAAATCAGACAAGATAAGATAAATTTATCTTCAGTAACTTTCATTACAAAAAAATGATATCTATAAAAAGTTCTGATAAATTATTATCATGATAATGTATATAGGACGTGATAATTTTTGTTTTCACTATAGGTCTACCGTCAACTGTATTTAGGCCTACCGTATACTGTTGACTGATGTTTCCTTTTGTTTTCCCCGTACGTGTAGGTTTTGTATAGTTTTTTTCCTCATTCACACTACATACTTTGAGCTTCTTGAAACGATGAAGAATGAAGAAATATGTCCTTATACACGGGCTATTTAGGAAAGATCGGCTTAAAATTTTCAAATAATTCAAATGAGAAAAAAAGATATCTCGGAATAGTTAATGAAGTCAAAAATCTTGTAAGAACTGTAGCCATATAGTTTTTATTGCTTAATACATCAGTATATTTTGTATTATCGTATAATTAAGATGTAAAACATATTTTTAGAGTGACAAAAGTAACATGGTTTTTGAATTTAGAAAAAGTAAACTAACGAGAATACTGACAAAAACCCAACACGCCTGATGCTATGGATACGATATAGTTAACATGGTATGTTATCTGTTAATTCTCTAAATCACAAGGACCTTTACATAATGAATTTACATGAGTTTTACAATACCTTTTAAATGGTGTAATCTGGGACAATCTCTTTTTTATACACATATTTATCTATCTATTACAGACAAATCATTTAAATATTAAACATATTTCAAAAGGTATATGTAATGCATATGACGTTTTTGAAAAGTGTGTTAATAAAAATCCTATTCTCAGTTTTTCCAAATAAATGATTGTATTAAGATATAATTTGTATTTTCTTATTGGCAAATAAACAAATTCACATTTTTTTGCACATAAGGATCAGCTATTCTATTTAAAACAAAGTTGTGCTACAAATTAAGCATTATTCAGTTATAAACGGTTACTGTTAAATATGCATTTAAACTATTCTGTTCACAATAATTTAAACCAGGAACAAAAATGTAATGAAATCAAGCGCGGATTTATAAAGCTACTTACGTTTCAAACAAGTTAAGGGTCAATTAACGTACTCGGACATAGTCAAATCATTTAAGGAGCGCATATCTTTTTGTGAGTGGTAATACAGGCATTACATTGCTATCTCGTACTTCGATTACAGTCCTTAATTGTAGTTTTGGCGACTTTATTCCATTTTTGGTCAATTTGGTCCTAAATCTTGTTCAGTAAATCTTGGTGTTCAGAGGGTTAGGTGTGTAAGGTACCCTACTGCTGGACGTAAAAAATAAAGGCATGCTTTTCCGGTGTGCAGACGGATCTTTATTGTTTGGTCTCAAACATATACCCTAAAAGAATTCATCAGTTCAGTCTGGAGAGTGCTGGCGGAAGTACTATGTGTTCTTTCATTAAGTGTACGATTGATCCTCTCCTTTCGTTGTGTTTTACATTGACGTTCATTAACAAAGCATGTAAGCAAAATGTTTGAGGTTTGTCAATGATGATATAACCTGAAGTAGTAAACTTAATAGCAAACCCTTTACAGGTAGATTATCCTCGAAATTATGACATAATTCTTAACGCTCACATTATGTTTGATTCATGTTTGCAATTTAACAGCGTTGTCTATTTTGAAATTTGTTTAAAATAAAAGAACTTTAACATTTCATACCATTACATCCCTTTGTGAAATTGCACCGTTCTTCGCTGCAATTACACGCAAACTGATATCGACAGGGGATATCACATTGATTTCCTGTATACCCTACTGGACATTCTGAAACATAAATTCACTGTATTAAACGGGAAAAAACATTATATATTTTTACAACAAGACTATAAGACAAATGGAATAAGAAAAAAACTATTTTATTCGTCGTAAATAACTCAGAAGAATTTGTTTGGTTGGAGGATATCAACACTGGTGCTGGAAATGTCTGCGAACCATCTAAAAATGAAAATGACACAAATTCAACATCGAAATAACCTTTGAATCAATATCGTTTGCTATGATGTATGTATAACAACAGATATCGGATAACATTTTATATGTACCTTTCCATCCAGTAGCTAGGTGACCGCCAATTTGAAGACAGTTGCATTTACCTTGACAGTTGCTGCTATAGCTAGGATATCGGCAAGGAATGGAACAGTTGATACAAAGGAAGCCAACGTTGAATTCAGTACAATTATTTATATAAGGTTAAAAAAAGTCATCATGTTTCATGTAAAAAGGTAAGGTATCCGTCACTCTAACATGTACAACATGACTTCCTAATTCGACTTAGGATAAAGGTTTTTTTTAAACCTTACAGATTACGGACAAAAATTGGTTGCTTTCTAGTTTGTTCCTAAAGTCTTATACAACTAAACATAAAAATTGCTATAAACAATCAAGTAAAAAAAAAATCAATAAATTTACCTGAATTATTCACCTTCACATTTGTGTAATTTTGTATTCCATATTTTGCACTGTTTTGTATTTGTACTGAGTCTGCAATGATTTAAAAAGGGTTTTGCTTATAAATACCAAGTATGGTTCCCTCTATTTCCAACGGAAATTGATCAATAATTCATAGTTCTAAAGAATATGATAGGACTGAAATCCATACGCCCCGTTTATTAATTGGTCGAACCTTCATCGACCTGAGAAAAATCAAGGACTGCACAAAAAATCATGTCGAGGTCAGACTCAAATTTCCATAGAAGACAATTTGGCTTTTTCTTTTATCAAACATAAGGTACTGATGTACATTAACAATAATTCAGCGAATTTTTCTTACTTTTTAGGATAAATTTATTAATGTGTTAAGAAAAAGATGCAAATATAAACAATATAGTGTTTTAACTCTTTGATGGCATTGCAGAAAAAAATTGCATACATGTAAGACGCTAACGCGGGTTATATATTTGTTTCCCCAAAGAAAGCATTTTATTGTTTGAGTATATTCTAGTATGCATTCAGTGCAACATTACGCATCTGGAATAAAGTTTTATTCCCGCTTAAACTGATGTGCTTTAAAATTGTTTCAAGAATCTGTTTTTCATATCATATCTTACTTTGATATGTGTGACAACATGAACATATATTAAGATGTAAGTCTTAATCTATCATCTAGATGATATTCAAACTAAACTATTTCATTCGGAACTGGGTAATAGTTTTGTTAAAAATATAAACATTGGGTTACTTCAGTAAATCATAGACATGTTAATTGCTTTTGGTGTATAATACCATGATATATATATATATATATATATATATATATATATATATATATATATATATATATATATATATATATATATATATATATATATATATATATATATCAGGCTTGGGGTAATGCTAAATGTAATGGTAATGCATTGCAATGCATTACATGTTTTCAAAGTAATGCTAGTAATGTGTAATGCCACAAAATTAGCATTACAAGTAATGCTAATGTAATGCATTACTTTCCAAAATCTAGTGTAATGCTGGCATTACATGGCATTACTTTGCATTACTATGCATATTTATGCATGTTCACTTAAAACAAATGTGATGAATAAATGAATAGTTGAAATTGAATTTGATTAAATCTATTTTTAAAGAAGAAAGAAATAATTCTAATTGAGAAAAAAATGTTTTAATTGTACATGTTTTATTAAAAATGTTTTTTTAAAATTCATTTTTGAATTGTTTATATTAATAAAGATAACAGCACAATTTCATAACATTTTTAAGATTGTTGATATTAAGAGTTTATAATCATTTAACAATTTACTCCAATTAGTTTGCACTTCAATAAGAAATGTGTCAACAACACACTATGCCCCCAGGATAATCTAAGTATCAAAACAATCTATTGTTATAAGAAGTGCTAAACACCCGAATCCCCTTCCCTTCGCTATGTCACAATAGAATAGGAGACAGACATGCACCTTTAAAAGCAAAATGAATGCACTGTCCATCCATGATGAAAATCAATATCATGCACTTCCAATATTATAACCCATTTGAAAATAATCTTACTTATTTTCTCTCTCTTTCTCTCTGTCTCTGTCTCTGTCTCTCTCTCTCTCGTACAGTACCGTCAACGCGGATCCCGTATCTGACCGCGCTCCCCCCGCGGTTATTTAATCCTTTCCGCGTTACACCATCGCGGTTAATTCATCGCGGTCCTCGCTGCAGCCATGTTTAAACCGCGGCGGTGTGACCTACCGTTGAACAAGGTGATCGGAGATTTTTACCTGTACGCTATTAGACAATAAGACGGCCACCTAATATTAAGAATATGTACTGATAATGTCTGATGAATGGCTTCATTTCACATTAAATGATTACGTATTAAATGCACGTTTTCAAAACTCTCTATTGATTTTTAAGAAATAATTATATGCAACCGTAACAGTTTTCATGTAACGGTGGATAAAGCTATTATTTCGAAGACATTTTATTTTCATCATTTTCTTCATATAATCTACATGTAGGATAAGATAAAAACTAAAAAAAAAAATACCAATTTTTTAATGAGTTTAAACTTTTCCGATTCTAAATATTTTTAAATCCATATCAAGAAGTAGCACATCTTACGGCTTGGTCTCTCGATGCCAAAGACAGTAAATGTTATACTATAGTCCGTGACAAGCACATGCTTCACGGTGAACGTTTACCTTACGATCAACGGCATAAAATGAAAATTTTACTTTACTCTGAAAATACTACATGATATTATCATTTTATGTGTGTTGATTATAAATAAAGGTGCTAAAATATGTTGTAACAGTTGCGAATAACGTTTTTCGTAGCCCCCCCCCCCCCCCCCATCTTGAACTTTTTATGACTGTCAAAGTAAACTGTAACTTTAGTCCCAATTGTTTTACACAGAGGTGTGAAACCATCGCACTGACAGGAAATCCACTCTACGCTTGAACGCACAGAATACACAGGTATAGACTGGTGGGTCATCCGTGAAACGAGTGACCATAAGGATTTCTACCCGTATCAAACAATTTTACTAACAGTTACAATAATTATTGTGTCATTTTATTTCGTTCTTAAATTGTTAAACGTATTTTAAGATGTTCCTCTCCGCAAAAAAAAACCATTAAAGCTTCAGTATAAACTAATCGAGAGAATGAAAATTAACAGAACGAAACTTTTTTCCTTTACCATGGAAGAAACGCGTAGTGCAGCTAGCAGGCTGATTTGATTGACAGGTGTAGCACGTGGACTCTAAACTGCATGTTGGATTCAATCACAATGTACCCTATTATTATATGAATATCAATTTATGAATATCTAAAATTGGTATAGTTCAAATGAAAGTAGGTAAATTACGCCTTAAACTCTCTCTCTCTCTCTCTCTCTCTCTCTCTCTCTCTCTCTCTCTCTCTCTCTCTCATATGAAGATCATAAACAGAATATTTGCATCGACGACACTCTGTAAGCAAAATACTGGCAACATGAAAATTCAAATGTGTTTCCTGTTTTTCTTAAAATGTGTCAAATAAACAACCCAAGCACTGACAGGAAATCGTTCTCCGCTTGACTGCCCATAATACACAGGCCTGAGACAAGTCCGTGTATAAAATCACATGGTGATCGATGATCCCCGATCAACCAGTACTTTACCATAACGATATTGTGAACAAATTAGTTAAGTCTTTCACTGTGTGTATGTCCACTTCTTTTTAATGAATTAAACAGTCATCATATTTGAGGTCAAACTACTTGACATTGTACTACCTCTTATCTAAAGTAAAGCAGTAATTTTAATTTAGTAGTATAAATGCCTAGCGGGTATTATATGAAAACTTTACCTGTATCTTGTTCGCTTCATTAACTCTTAATAAGTTTACTCTTTATAAAGAATGTGTATATACACAGAATAACAACACAGAAAAGTTGTTTCACACATTTATCGCAAGATGAAAAAGCTTTCAAAAATGGGAAACTTCAATATATTTTAAATTTCACAGCATAGCATGTAAAAAGTTCGTCATAATGACAAGTAGTTAATACATGTATCATAAGACACACACAATCTCATTACACACACAAGTACGTGTACGCCGATCGTCTCTAATCCACAAAGTCAAAAACGTCGTCATGGCACTCGGTCAGCTGAGGGATAACGATGGACTTCCTCTTCAGACGCTTATCGTTCCTTCTCAGGCACTCGTTTATCTTTGGAACCACACGCTCCCTCCAAGCTTCGTGAGACTGGAACTCTGGGAAGAAATACACAACGTACTGTTTCACCACCTGTTTCCTCACTGGATCCAGTTCTTTCTTTGCTAACTTCCCGCCTCCATACCAATTATACTCGTATCGCAACTGTCCTTCACCGAACAGTTCAGGAAACAGTTTCCGTGTAAGGTTCACCGCGAAGTTGCCGGCATTCCTGGACTCCCGGACAAGGACGCGAAGTTCAGAGTCATCAATCTTGAATTCCGGAGGGATTCCTTCAGTTGTGGGCGTTGATGAAGGGGTCTCTTCTGCGCTAGTCTGGCTGTGCATCGCCGAATTCAGCTGCGTCAAAGTGTTGTCGCTGGACTGCCTCCTTATAATGTCAATAATGATGTTTGTATTGGCAATGGCTGTTGTCAGTAGAGTTTCTAGATGGGTTGTGCGCCTGTTGGTGGCATCTATCTTCTTATTAACAATGTCGACGGATTTACGCAGATCGGACACTTCCTTCAAAAGCCCGCCGACGAGAGAGTCACTATCACTGGTGGATAACCGGTGCGGACGGAATCTCACGACTGGTGTAGAAGCTCTCGGAGTTTGAAGTCCTATGGGCACAGATGCAGGCACAGCAACAGGCGGAGTCTGCGGTCCAGTTGGCACAGATGCAGGCACAACAACGGGCGGAGTCTGCGGTCCAGTGGGCACAGATGCAGGCACAACGACGGGCGGAGTCTGCGGTCCAGTGGGCACAGATGCAGGCACAACAACGGGCGGAGTCTGCGGTCCAGTGGGCACAGATGCAGGCACAACAACGGGCGGAGTCTGCAGTCCAGTGAGCACAGATGCAGGCATAACGACGGGCGGAGTCTGCGGTCCAGTGAGCACAGATGCAGGCACAACAACGGGCGGAGTCTGCGGTCCAGTGGGCACAGTTGCAGGCACAGCAATGGGGAGAGTCTGTTCGTTTACAGTTGGAGGGGAACCTGATGTAATCATTGAAGCTCTGGGTTTCCCTGACTTTGTCTGCAATATATTAAAAAAGAGTTGCATTATAAATGAAAATAAAGTGCCATGCTATGAAAAAAACCCAAAATATACACTTATTATTAAGCCACGTGGGGGGTGGGGGGGGGGGGGCTGTCACACGCACGACAACACAAAGTTAATGTCAGTTACACAAATTTAAATATGATATATTTTAATTAAATTAAGTAAGGTAAGTTAAGCAATCTTTTGAAATATCATTAGAGATATTGTATTATCTCGCACATACCCACATTACAAATGGAATACACGCATTTTGGAGATTTTTACATGTTATTTGAATAGCTGGAGAAAAGAAGACAATGTGACAATTGTACATATCTATAGTCTGTTTAATAATTAACCAGCAATTAGGTAAGAACTACTTATTTTGTGAACATTATTTATTTTTTAATCAATATTATTTCAATAAATCAATTTTTCTATAAACGTAAACTACTATCTTTATTTTTGTAATTATTCAAAGGTTTCAAATATCTTTTTATTTTACTGCTTAACATTTTTTGAATACAGACTATAGACAGGTAAATTTGAAGGTATCACATTTGGCTGGAGGCGAGAATACGAGGTGGGGATGACCCCCGTTTTTACCGTGGGTAGACCTAACAATTACATAATCTTGTGTAATATCCTTAAGCGCTTAGCACATTAAATCAACTACTTAATGATTTCAGTGTTGTAATTAGGAAAGATGGGTCGGATAAATCATGAACTTAAACTGCGCATAGTTAAGATGCACAAGGACGGTTTTTCGGTTGCTGCAATTAGAAGAGAAATGCGGTTCCTTGGGTACACAGTTTGTCGGGACACAATATCTTACTGGATTCACAAGTACCAGATCGGATTGTTTGGGGACATTTGTGAGTCTGATATTCCGCAAGTGTCGACATGTGTAAGCTTAAGAGATGCCGAACTGATAAAGGAGTGTATCGCTAAGGATTGCACGGTTTCGAGCACAGAAATTCATCGAGTGTTAAAAGAAGATGGTGCGAGTTTTGGACTAACCACCACTAAGAGGGCTATTGCTGCAAGTGGCTATACTCATTCGAAACCAAGATATGGACAAATGGTCCGTGATGCTAACAAACTGAAACGTGTTGAATTTTGTGAACGATTAATTGCGGCAGATGACACTTTCGACAATGTGATATTTTCGGATGAGTGCTCCATTCAGTTACATCAGAACAAACTGCACAGTTACCGTCAAAAAGATGCTTGTGCCGCAGTGTTACCGAAACCAAAACATCCACTCAAGATACACGTTTGGGCTGCTATAAGCAAACGAGGAGCTTCAAAAATTAGACTTTTCGAAGGGATAATGGACTCTACATTCTACGTGGAGAACATTTTGCGCGATGCACTGGTGCCATTTATCCAGTCGAAGTTTGGTGGAAACGACGGACACAGGTTTCAACAAGACAACGACCCGAAACACACGTCAAAGTTGTCCAAGCAATTTATGGATGAGAACCAGATAAATTGGTGGAACGATTGGCCTGCAGGTAATTATCTAATTTGTAGATTATGTTAATACATAATTTAGTTTTTTTAATTTAAGTTAGTATTCTGTTTATGACTTGTTTATATGCACATTGTTCAAAGTATAAATAAAAAATTATAAATATTAATCAAATTGATAATGCATATAATTATTGAAATTATTTCTAGTAATAATTTATTATAATATTTTTTTTTTCATTTATCAATGATTATTTTCTTTTCAGAAAGTCCTGACCTTAACCCCATCGAAATGGTGTGGAACGAGTTAAAGAGATGTGTTGCCAGGGAAGCCCCGAGGACAAAACAGGAGTTGCAAGAGTGCGTTGTGCAATTTTGGAGGTCCGAAATGACTGTGGAGAAATGCTGTGCCTACATTGACCATGTGTACAAAGTTGTGCCAGTGTGTGTGTTGATGAAGGGGAATGCAACCGGTGATGTGCCAAAAAAACTGTTCAGTGAAAGATCGCGAGGGAAAAGCATCGGGCACTTCAACAACTTGCTGACATCAGACAAGGACGTTTGTGCAAGGGCCAGTAACCTTCTTCAACCGTGGATGTGAAATTGTGGATACTGTGCTCGTAATGTAGAACAAAATTTTTGACTGTGATTTTGTGTGCAGTTTGTGATTAGGTATAAAACTCAATCAATTGTTATTTGCAACAATTTAAACAAATCATTATGTCCGTTGACGGCGAGGTGTTCTTGTAGAAAACAATCGTTAAATGTGAATTTTGTGGAGATCAATGTTTAATTATATGTATCATGTGTATGAATGAGTAATAAATATTTCTTTAAATCCATATGTACAAGGCTTTAATGTTGGTTTTTGACAAGATATCAACATTTAGATCGGGATCGGGATTAAACATTTTACACCAATTTACATGCATGAATATGTGGTAGCAATACAATAATTTAAGTAAATAATATTTATTGAATTTATATAATAAAATGAAGAAAGATATAAAGTTTACAAATGCATGCATGCATAACTATTTGGTAGCCTTCTTCAATGTATATAAATCAATTTTTATAATTTTCAAGTACTAAATATAAATGAAAACAAGACTGCTTAATCACTGACTAGTCTTAACGGATTAGATCAATTTACTCTTATAACAAAAATTATGCAAGCGGGTCAAAATTCCATGTCTGGTAAAATAAATGAATAAATAATATAATCATTATAATTAACAATCGTTAAATTCTTTATCTACGTCGTTTATTACTATTACATTTTAAGTAAAGATATAAAAACTAACGAAGTTGAAAAATTTACTTACGAAAGACATGGTGGTTTTCTGACGCTTCGGTGCTGGGGTTGGGGGTGATGGAGGTGGTGATGGCGATAACGGGCTTGCGGGAGGTGTTGGGGATGAGGGCTCAGTCCTGGTCTCCAACTCTCTCATCTTCACTCGAAGTTCCTGGTCGGATCCGGAATCAAGGACAACGGCTCTGTCAACTTCTTTGGCCCGGCCCCACTGAACATCATACTCCTCACCAACAGTGATCGTAATGTCACTCTCACATCGGAAGTATGCACGACTCCGCACTTGAAAATTGTCATCGCACAAGTACCGCACAAGAAAATGTCTATCTTCACGCACACTAGAACGCCTAGCCATTGTTTTATGAAAATCACAGAATATACGTGTATATATCTTTTCAGGGCAACACTTAGTTTAAAACTGAATAAAACCCGTGCGATGTGAAGAATCATACAATTTTAATTATGAGTACCTTTTGTGTTTTAATTAGGAGAACTGATTTTCCTTTGAACATTTAATTGTGAGCATGTGTTTTTATAAGGCTACAACTAGTCGGTCTACAGAGCTGGTTGAAATCAATTTTCCGAACAAATTATAAAATTTTTATCAAAACAATGACGCTTGTTACAGCAATTATAAGGACGTGATTTTCCATAATATGAACGATTAAGCCACTTTTAAAATTTGAATGAATTTTTAACGGTTTGATAGGATAAAAAGATAAAATGATATTGAAAATAAAAATATACATACCTGAATAATTATAAAGTAAAATATTTAATTTAAGTAAATAAGTCTTATTAATTTTACATTTTTTTTGTTAGATTTTAAAATTTAATTTAATTGTATATCGATATATCAATAAGTTAGTAAAGCATAATTTTTCAACCACCTGCGGGTATGGCCCAATTTTCCTTGGATTGTACAGATAACAGCTTTAAATGATTAGAATTAAAATATTATCCCAGTATTACCAAATAAACAGCTAATATTTAAAAAAAATATTTACCTTCAAAATATGTGATTTTCTATAAAAGGATCATGATTATCTTTATGCATTTGTTAACTTACATTTACGTTTAATGCATGTTATATTTTTTTTAATCGAGGGAGATAACTCGTGTTCCTTGTCGATACTTTTTAACACCTGTAATCGATCGTTCAAACCGCGGGGGTGTTGTCATTATAGGTGATTGAACCGCGGGGGCACGCGGTTTTTACCTGAGACAGGTGTTTAAACCGCGTTGCAATTAGGACCGCGGGGGTGCGCGGAAAATACGGGATCCGCGTTGACGGTACTGTATATTAATTACACTGTACATTAGTTTGGACTGATAGAAAATACAAGATTTATGTATTTAATCTATTATTGCACTTAATATATCCTAAGATAAAGATCGTCAAACAGTATTTTCCAGTCCAAGCTTTGACTGCTCCTGCAAAACATTTATTTAGCATAGCCCGGAAGATGGATGCATTTAAAAGATGAACCCTTTGAAACTTCGATCCTAAGTGCAACAGCAATCTTTTGTCTTAAAGTGTCCTCCGTAAAATGAAATACGATTAAAATATATTAAGAAATATAACTGGGAAAAATCATCTGTTTATAAATTAATAAAATTAAGTGTCCAAAATTATAAAGATTTGTGTAATCTGGGGATATATCTATATTTAGCTTTTAAAATCCGCAACATAATTTCATAAATTGTTTTTTGTTACACATGTTATCCTGTGTCTCTATTTCATATCTGATATTGTATCATGCCAAATGTCTATAAATATCATTTTACTTATGTAATATGTTGTTCATATTGCCACAATATGATTATACATGTATATTGAGCAAATATAGAATTACTCTTGTTTATTCATTGAATTTGAACCTGATACTGAGCATGAAGCTGTAGATATGTTAAAGAGTGTTGTATATTTGAAACATTTGCAAAAACTCTTTATTAGCTTTACTTAAAAAAAAAGTAATGGTAATGGTAATGCATTACTTTACTCATGTAATGGTAATGTAATGCATTACTTCAAAAAAATCAAGTAATGGTAATGGTAATTTAATGCCCAAATTCATGAAGTAATGGTAATGTAATGCATTACTTTACAATGTAATTCGCCCCAAGCCTGATATATATATATATATATATATATATATATATATATGTGTGTGTGTGTGTGTGTGTGTGTGTGTGTGTGTGTGTGTGTGTGTGTGTGTGTGTGTGTGTGTGTGTGTGTGTGTGTGTGTATTTTGCAAAAAAGTTTGTATATTGTGTCATTTTGAGTCTGGACTATTATACTATAAAAGAACATTAACCATTACCTTACAATAAAATTTTATGATAAACGATTTGACTTCAATTTATTGTATATCATTACTTATATAGTAATATAGCTTCCTCTCCTGCATATTAAGGTTTTGTCTCTCAGATGAATCGATACGCAATGGCATGCTCTACGTATGAACAAGTTAAGATACAGCTTTCTCTCTCTGTCTCTCTCTCTCTCTCTCAATCTTTTGACCAATTATACAAACATTTAAATAATGTCTAGTAGCAGTAAAGAGAGTGTTTTTGATTTGATACAGGGACATGCTATTTTTACTTGTTTACTTTTATTCGTTATTCGTAATTTTTGGAAGAAAGAGATTATGTTCTTTATCGCGAAATATTTTTTTTAACATTTGCAGGTAAAAGGGTTATCTTATTAAAAAACTGGTTTTGTTCTTGGTTTTGTTGACAAAGAAATGATTGTCTCGCATGAAATGAAACATGCCAATAAAATGTTTTACTGTTCTTTTTTTTAAGCCCCATCACATCGTTAGATTTGGATATGGCTAGTTATGTTATTGTTATATACAAGCTTGTAATGTTTTGACACCTCGATAGAAAATTGTGCAGTTTTCTATTTACTTTGGTTACTCGGTAAGAGTATGAGTATTCTTTATTTGGAATTAGGTTAAGTTAGCCAAAAAAAAATTATCTTATATGTTTTACATAATCACGAGATATTGACTGTTTGTAATACAAGATCTGCCCTGTGGACTTATTATTATGTACTGTTAAACAAACATGTGATACATATAACATCACTGCTATAATTGCCAGACAAACAAAAATAGTATTGTTTATTCTCTGGAAGTACGTCTGATCTTTTTTCTTTTTGCATTTTTTGAACTGTCTTGGATGCCGACTGTCTTTTAAAAACCCGTAAGACAAAAAAGCAAAACACATAAAGGATCATGGATTGTCAACAAATTTCTTTTGTAGATTTCTGTTCTTCGTAAGACAAATAACATATTCGCTGTACAACTTTTTTTTTAAAGTATTGTACCATTTTATACTTTTGTTTTGTTTTGTACAGTTTTGACATCATATAATAAGAAAAAGCGATAACAATCTACCTAATGTAAGATGTTTGATGTAACATGTCGCTTCGTCTTAGTTTTTTCTATCTTTGACAACCTTAATTTACGACCTTTTTTTAGCTTTTGAATAGATAAATATACGGTAAAATAATTTTTTTTTTTCATAAAATGATACACGTATTCTAAAGTAGTAAAACCGCCATTTAAATATTTTTAAAAAATCAAAATAAGTGTATATTCTAACTTTTTTCTGTGACCTGAACTGTTGTATCAGTTGAGCTGATGTCTTCAGATGGAGTGGATTTAAAAACATTTCTGGATATTACTAGGAAAAGTACAAAAAGAGTAATACATGTAACTGGTTAACTAAAAAAATATCTATACTTATAAATTAAGACTTTTTGCCAATTTATGTCTTCAGTCAATGTTGTTTTGGCTTATTAAGACCTACCTAAATGTAATGTTTTTTTAAGAAAGATAAACAAAATGATCGAAGTACTTTATAATTCTACTTTAGGTTGCTTTGGGTCTACAGATAGCTTATATATATATAAAAAATGTATATTTAAAAAAAACGATAACTAGTTGCTAGAAACTTACTGAGTTATGAAAAAGACGGAAATACATTTATGATTGAAAAATGGTTGTTGTATACAAAAAGAAACATTTGTCACGAAACGTTTTGTATTATGCTTTAATCTTATGAAAACCAACTTATCTTTTTCTTTTAGATACAATTCCTTATACGGCTTCGGATTTATCATTAAAAAAAATTGTAGATGCATTATCTAAAACAAATTTGAAATCATCGAAGGCTGATTTTATTTGATGTTTCAATAAACTTTTAAAAATCTAAGGCAGTCTGTATATAACTGAGGTGAATTAAATAATATCATTGATCTGAACTACATTAAAGCTGTCTTTTAAAAATCAGGATGGACTAAAATTAGGAGAATGTGCGTAATTAATTTAACAAACATTGTGTAAAAACATTTGAAATAGGATAGTTAGGAACGGATATCTTTACCTTACCAATAATGTAACATGAATAAATTATAACATATATTTATTTTGACACCCATAAGCTGGATCGCAGTCCTCCTGTATACAATTACAAAGATGTTGACAATCCATTCCGTAATTGGGATAGCGACAAATTGCTTCACAGTTTGGTCCAGTTCTCCCAATATCGCATTCTAAAACAATATACACAAAAAATAGAGATTTAACTAACAAAAGGCATGTTTTGAATTATAAAATATGTACATTGGCATTTGGATTGCTTTAGAAAAAATTCTTAACCATCTTCAAAACAAAGGAAATTGAATCAGATAATGTTATTAATCACAAAGACGGTATATCCATGGAAAGGTCTTTTGAATATGATGGCGTATTATTACGCCCCCAAAAGTAGTTCGCTGAGACAGATTATTCCCCTTACTACACTTTATGCCCCTATCTTTCTTACATCAAAATATCTGTTGCATATTTCAAGTGTTTGATATATGTCTTTTTCATATTTAATCTACCTAAATACACTGAAAATGTTAATTCATATTTAAATGAAACAAAGGAAATTATAATTCCTTAAAGACATGATTTTCATAATGTTTCATTTGTATTCTATTTTACATGTATAATCAAATAAACCGTATGCTTTCACGCAAATGGCTCTATACATTAGTAGTCACACATCAAATTGATCGTTGGACAAAGAATGCCACTCTCATTATTATTATTCGTTTTGTATAGGGGCTTCTATAACCTGATCTGATTGATTGATTTTATTTTTTTTGGAACACCCTATCAAAGAGAAAAGTCTATTTTGAAAAGGATTAATACGAATAAGAATTAGTGATAGGTAACTTTGACCTAAATATTCTTTGAGTAGCCAAAAGTATTGCAACAAACATGGCTGACGTCATCACAACTTTGCTCACTTTAAATTTTATTTGTATTGCCGACAATCAAAGTCCCAACCGACAACGCCGAATTATATGCTGTCGAGGGAAAAGACATTGGCAATCTGAACAATAGCAGAAAGTGATATTTTCAGACGAAAAACGGGTGGTTAATGGGCAAATTAACTCCGTTAGTCTTTGGAGAAAAATTCCGAGAAGTGGAAGTCCATAGTCTTAAACCAACGCAAAAGCCAGTCAAAACGAGTTGTATGTTTTGAGGGAGTATTACCTACAGTACCAATCAAACCCAGCCTAACACCAGAGTAAACCCGAACTAAACCACGGGTTTACTTTTGGGGTTTACTTTGGGTTTATTCTAGGTCTGCTTTTTGAAAATGTGGGTCCACTCGGGATTTATTTTGGGTTTACTCAGGGTTTACTTGGAAATTGCTTTTAGAGCTTTACTGTATGCACTGAAGTGTGAAGGAGAGCCGTCTTTTATTTTACCATCCTTCTGCCTGTAATTCCTGCCTCTTGTGTATTCCTAATACACAGTTAGCGTCTGCTTTTAGGGATATACTTCTGACCGGGTTTACTCTCTGTGTCCACTTTGAGTTTTATTTGTGTTTACTCTGAGTTTAGTCTGGGTACACTCTCATAAACCCAGAGTAAAACCAGAAAAAACCCAAAAGTAAACCCAGGGTTTAGTTGGGGTATAATTTCTGTAAGGTTGGTCTGATCGGTACTTGATGATGGTATAGGTATCATTGTACCACAAAGTATATTGAACTATTAGATTTTCAATTATGGTACATGTATGTTAGTTTTCGGAAATCAACCATATATTTTCCAAGAAGACGATGACACTTCTCACTGTTCTAGAAAACATTTTATGGAAAAACGGAATTAAAAACTTTAACAATATAATCATACCATAAATGAAGATTGGCAAAGTGTTTGCAGTTGACCTTACGTCCTTAGTTGTAGTTGGTATAACTATAGTACTCATGGGGCTGACTAGGAAAACAAAGAAAAAACCTTTGACTACTCGAATGTTTAATTTAAATGCATGGAAAATAAATTGCGTAAATTATAATCTTATACAGGCACACACTAATAACATGCAAATAAGTTATTCAAACGTGTTGTTTTATAAATATCTGATTAAACATGAATTTATCATCACATAGAGTTACATCCAAATGCTGGATCACACAGCTCCTCTTTACAATTACATAGAAACTGACAATTCTTTCCGTAGTTTGGAAAACTACAAAGTACATCACAAATAGTCCCAATTATCCCAATATCAAATTCGGAATATAGAAAAGATAATAATGACATCTGTATACAGATTTTAATTAACGATTTAAAAAAAATACATACAATAAATTTCTTTCTGGTTATCTTAAAACAAATCAAAAACACGTCATATCACGTTTAAGGACCACATAATCTAGATGTCATATTACAATACTTACAGTTAATATATTTATTTTTGAATGTTGATTTCATTAAAATGAACCTTTCTATTTAGTTACTTAATATATGTGGCATTTCAACAATGGTATTTGCTCCATGTATATAATTATTACACTTCATGAAATATCGGTATATGCGTGGTTTTATATAAAAATATGTCTTGCATACATGTAACTCTTTTATCTAAATGAGAATATAATTTTTCTGAAATTAACTTTACTTAGTCGATGTAAGTATCTTTACAATATCAAAATATATCACTGGCATAAAAAATTAGATTATAACACTGGAAAAGATAAAAAAGGAATTTTCTAAAATCAAAAAGGTGGGGGGGGGGGGGTGGGGGGCAAAGAATAGTTTTGGTTGCCGGCGGGAGTGGTGCCTAATTCCTATTCTCGTGATTTTTTATAACTGAATTTAAGAAAGGCTAACAAAGATACTATGATAATTAAAAGTTTTGTTGGTTGACTCCCACAACATTATTAATATTGATGCTGGTTTATTTTGACATATTTCTAAAAGAGAAAATTATATTCCAAAATGATCAAATGTGTAAAAAGAATAAAAGTGGAAACATTTAGATTAATAAAAATAAATGATTATGAGAAAAGTAAATATAACTTTGATTTGAAAAATGATTGAAATATAAATAGTATGTTTTTACCATTTACTGCAATCTTTGGAGAAATTTTGTTCGATGATCCGATCTCTTCAGTTGGATTTGGTATAGTATATTTGAAACTTACTAGTAAAAGTAAAAATTGTTTACTGCATAAAATTTGTTGTCCAAAAAAACCTCAAAATGTGTAGCCCGAAAAGCTCAAAATGTAATTTAATAAGAGTTCTTCAACCTGGCTAAACTTCATGATTTTTATCATTTTGTTTTTTACATTTTATTGCGTACAAAATGTGAAATACAACTACTGTTGTTTTGTTCAGTTTTTATCAATAATTAAATCTTTCTATCATATTCAAACGTATTTTGTGAAACCATAACTTTTTCTATTTTGAGAAAATGATTTAAGATACTGTTGGTTATGATTTTTTTTTTATAAAAAAAAAAATTCAGTTGTTTAAACTAGCAACTGTTTTAAACGCTGATTTCTTCATTTTAAAAAAACCTCAACTTTTAACCAAAATAAATAGACAGCGTACTTATAATCTATTTTATGTATTTCCTGCTTTACAAATAAAACTCTTGTAGTTTCACTAAAAACGAAACTTAATTTGTCATAATGCTGTTATAATTTAAATAAAGTATGTACGTTTTGAAAATTCCCATAACAACATATTTTACATCATTGTCAACTTCGAAGTCATTGAAAATTCAAATTATGAAGTACCAACTTCTTAAAAACAAATTACAATGAACAATTTATTAACAATTTATTTGAATAGATCTTACCATACTTTTTATTGGATTATTATTATTTATTAAATTTGCATTCCAAATGTTTTTGTTCGAGAATAAAAAAGTAGTAGTAAGTAAAGAGATAGAATTTCGTAGGTTTTTAAATTACATTTTTCACTTAATCAAGTCTTAGATTTCAATACACAAAAATAAAAGTAAATTGACATTGTTGCATACGTATACCTTCACATCCAGTAGCCGAATTGCAGTATTCCTTGCTACAATAACATCTTAACTGACAATCTTTTCCGTAGTTTGGATAATGGCAATATACATCACAATTTGATCCAACTCTCCCAACCTCACAAACTGTATAAGAGTTTAAAAGCATCGACATTTTAAAAGCATCGACGTTTTAAAAGCAGTTTAATAAAAAAAATATGAGTTATCATTAACATCCTAGAGCAGTTACAAGTTTCTTATATGTGAGAAAAAGGAGCTTACCAATCGCAAATTGTATTTTCAAAACCAACATGTATAACACAAACATATAATGCATTGTGTATACAGAATGTATAAATTATTAAAGTTTTTGTTATGTATAGTCCTGTCTTCATTAAAAAAAAGTATTTCCTCTTCCCGATATCATAGATTTTATATTTGCAAAAAGATTTCCTTTTATCGGTTCGCCAAATGCAACAAGCAATTATTAGTGTGTAAATTATACTTAACGTGTAGAGAGGTCATATTTATGACGCCAATCTTTATAATTAAGTATGAATCAATTGTCATCGACGTAAATATAAAAAACTATGTCCAGTGTTCAAAAGTACCTGCAAGTAAACGTAATACACGAAAGTGGATATGATAGCAGGAATGTATTACCATGATGAATTTCAAACATACACAATCGGTGCTTGCAACATTGTTACATGACATGTAGTGATAAGGAAGAGTGTTCAAAATCAAAAGTCCAAACAAAAAATACAAAACAGCAGCAGAGCAAACACGGGCCTCTAAAAAATAGGGGTAGCATCAGGTGGCATGGAGAAGTTAGTATCCTTTGCTGACCGTTCACACCTGCCGTGTGCTCTTTTTTGTAATCGGGAAAACGGAAAAATCCGTAGACAAATTTTACAATGCCAAAAAAGGACCTAAATGGTGTAATGTGCGTGTATGAAAACAAGAAAAAAAAAACACTTAATAAACTATCTACATTAAATGCACATTTAATAATAATCATGATAAAGTATTTGATTTAGATGTGATGTTTGCAATTTTTTTTTTACCAAAGTATACTGCCAACGCATGCCGTACAGCTATTTCCGGGTCAAATGACCTCGTGGTTGAGAACAGGAAGGAAGTGGCTCAAAAAATAATCCATTTATATTCTTTCCAGAAACCTTAGAATTAATTGATGCAGTATGGAAAAATTAAAAACACAACAGGAAGAATCAGCGCTCGAAACAACAATTTATACTATGCAGTCAATAATATATAACTTTACCTCGGGCTTACTCTATCGACACGTTTGCCATTCCATTTTGAAGAAGCTAATTTGCCTTAATATATTCTTGACATTTTCTTTGTAGGGCCAATTTTAAACAAGCATATGATCTGTCTTTTGCATATCTTAAAAGAAGTACTATATGCTTATAAATCAGTCACCGATATAGATGTAGTCACTTAGATTTGAGTAATATTACTTTAAGGTAGACCCAGTGTTTTAGAAATTTGTGTCCAAACAAACTCTTTTTTCAAATTTTAAACAAATTAAACAACGGATAAAGTTACTACAGAGGCCAAACTATTTATACTTTTGCACGTTTGTTTTTCTACGGAGAGCCTCAGCTCACAAGGTCAAAAATTCAACAACCCAATTTTAGCGCAATGAAGTTTAATCTCATAATTTATTAAATTAAGCGCAAAAATACATTATATTTTGTTATAATTAAAGAAAATCTGACAGAAGTCGTATAATGAGAAAGTCTAATTGATTTACATAGAAAATATACAAAATTATTACATTTATTCCTCAAACAACCTCCAAAGAATTCACAAAATTTCATATTTATAAAATTTTCAAAATATTTATTCAGTTTACAAAACTTTTTATTAAATATTAATTTAGAGTTATATATTTAGTTAACAAAAAATATAGTTTATGTAATTTTACCAGCAAGTTTTTGTTTGATAGAGTCTTGAATATGTAATTCCCCATATTTTTTGACAAGTTTTTCATTTTTTGTTCTGCATTCATTAAAAAAAATTCAAAAGTACCAAATATACATAATGTTTCCATTAATTGCACCTTTTCAACTGATTTCATTAATGGAATAAATAGATGTTACAGCATGTTAACATTTTTTATGTAGGATTACAGTAAACAATTCACATAGACTATCGCCATTAAGTAAATAATTCCCGTTTAGTTCTACATTCTGTTATGTTTTCTCTCTAATATTAACAACACCTAAAGTACATAACGAATCTCTACTCGATCTCTGGAAATTTGTTTAATCTTTGTTTCATGAATTATATTATTATATGTTGAAAATACAACTTGTGTGTAGTTTGTATTTTCCAGATAGAATCGGATGAGAAGATTATTACTAACAAACGAATACTACCAAGGGATGTCCTCTCTATATTTCCGGTTCAAGCGACTTCATGATTGTGTTCAGGAAGGAATTAGTTCAAACTATGATAATACTACCTAAAAACTTTCAAACAAATGTGTGCAGCTACGAGAAGAAAAAGCTCTGTTCAAATAACGAATTGTATCTGCAGTCTAAAATATCTTACTCTGCTCAAAGACAATTTTCAGGACTATCGTCCAGTACTATGCTATTTTAAACAATTTTAATTAAAATGTGCTAAATTGACAGTCATGTTTTATATATACATGTATGTAGATGTTATTGTTTGTTAAGATTTCATTCATTTTACATTTAAAACAAAATGTACCAAAGTGATTTCAAAGTAAGCTAAAACGTAAAATAATTTAGTGGAACGTATGTTAAACAAGTACGCCTGGGACCTAAAAAAAGCACCGGTGGTCGATGTCGTACAATTTTTCTAAGATCCAAGAGAGAAAACTTTGATAGATATACTGACCCAACAGGCACTGCTATTTCTTGGCAATGCATTTTTACGTCTTTGTTTTTTTTAATTAATCACTTAAGGATGAACTGGTACGTTGGAAAATGGCACTTGGCTTAAATTGGTCTTAGTAGGTAGCACATTCCTTTACATTAACTGTACAATAATGAACTAGCAACTCGTCAGCAGACACTTTACAATAACACCAAAATATCCGGATCAGTCGACCTGGTACATGTAAGTAATCATTCCTAAACATATTCCTCTCTTTAGATACAACATTTTGAGATAAAAATAAGCACCGTGTAAATTCTGCTGTATATCATACATTTATTAGGGTGTAGGATAATCCCCGCCTGTATAAGAAAGTTGGTACTAGAGTATGAATCCTATTTGCACTGACCAGAGTCAGAAAAGCTGCCACAAGAAAAAACAAACCGTGCAGTGGACCTGGTTAATTCTGATTCTTCTAATAGCTTTAAGTTATGTTTTTATAACACTTTTAAATAGCTTTTTGCTATAACAAGGTATATTTGTCATCTTTCGCTTCTTGCAATACTTGACAGAACATTGAAATAACGATCGCAATATCATACTCATAAACATGTGAAAATATATTGGTAATGTAATGGTCGTTGAGCTGTTAACATTGAGCAGATGTTTTAATGAATACTGTTGTTTTGAAATTTCCTAATATTTTCAAACCAGGTAAGTTTTATCACTATCAGCTACGATTTTATAATTAGACAAATTAAGGATTCTATTCTTTTTAGGGCTGAAGAATTGGAGAACCTGCAGACCGAAGTGTAACATATTGTATATTCATGTACACCTTCATTATACAATGTAGCAAAATATGATTTGTTTTGTCTAATAGCAGTGTGTGTTACCTGTTGATATGTTTAACAGAAGTAAAAGTAACACGTGACCTTTAATATTTTTATCTTATCAAAAAGACAAGTCATAATATTCCAAGAAGAGTTTAAGCAAATTTAGAACATATGGTTATGTTAAAGCAGTCTTAAAAATAAGAATTGTGATTAGTTGACTTTTAGAACCAATTTAACAAGAGCTTGGACTTTGGGTAGTTGGTGTGAAACAGCATTGTGACGTAGGCCTGTCTATTTCTGACACCAAGCCATTGCTCTTCGAAACCAACGAGATTTGTCTGGCTTTTGAGCTATGACTACGCAATCGGTGTATATTTCACTTGAAACTAGCGTCAGTTTAACTTGTTATGACGCAAGAAATAGATAGATACGTCCTGCTGAAAGTCCAAGACTTTGTTAAACTATCTAAGAATGAACAGTAAAAGTAAATACAAATTTGAACAATGTAGTAATTTGAAAATTGGTATAAATGCACTTTGTTACATTAAAAAGTCTTATATTGAAAATGATACTGAAACTTCTCTGTTTATGATCACGTTTTCCAATTTCACTTTTTGAAACACTGATGTTAAATGTTTCCAAGACGGATTTGTTCATTTGTACTTGAATGTTGTGGTATTTTTGTTCGTTGCTTTACAGTTAGACTAATATATAACGCAAGTAAAATCAAGACAAGGATCGCGAGACTGATAATAACATGGTCTTTGATATCTTGAGAGAGATCTGTATTTCTACGACGAATTTTCAGTTCATTCCCTGAACCATTTCTGATGAATGTTTTTGTGAACAGGACTGTCGTAACATCTTCTGCAATGAGGGAAGAAATGCTTAAGAAATAATCGAACGGACATAATATAATACTAGTGTACGATAAATAAATTTAAGATGAGTTGACTATCCTGCATATATTATCTTTCACTGAAGATGAGAAATATAGAAACATACAAGCTTAAGAAATAAAAATACAATTTTAAATAATTTTATAAATAGTCTTACTGAGTTCTTCAATTTGATTTGTTGCTTTCGTAGAATATGTGATGTGATTGTCTCCCCCCGAAGATGACGTTAGAATACGATTTTCCTGCTCTATAAAATAGTAAGTGAGAATTACTAAATATTCATAAGAAATTGTACTTGTACAGTTGACTAAATATATACATACTTTTACATCCAGTAGCCGGATCACAGAGTTCCTTGTTACATTGACATTGTAATTGGCATTCTTTTCCGTAGTTGGGATAAGGACAACTAACTTCACAGTAATGGCCAATGCGCCCATTGCTACATTCTGAAAAATATAGCTAAATAAATTAAAGACCTTTAACTTAAAATTTTGAATTTCGATGTAATAATTTGCGATATCAATATATTTACCAGACTGCAACCGTTTACATCCATACATGTAGTGACATTGGTCATTGTTACAGTTACATGTAAGCTGACAGTTCCAACCATAACTTGGCACGGGACATGTTTGACTACAATTTCTTCCATAATACCCATCTAAACAACCTTTAAGGTAAGCACGAACATTTCAAAATAAAAAAAATGTATTTATACTATATTTTTTGGAATTCAAAATTCTATATATTACATTATAATACATACGTATGCATTTGTTTTCAGCATAATTCCACATAAAACCCACACAGCACTCTAAACCATCAGGTCTACAAGATATATTCAAAAAGGCTCAAATACAAAGTTTTTAACTCTAAGTAAACTTGTTTTCTAATTAAAGCAGTATTCACAACCATAGCTGATAAATATCTAAACAAAAAAAATCCTATAAATGAATTTTATTCTAACGTTTCTTTTTATTTGCTTTGCAACGGATTTTTGTAAGTATGCACATTTTGGGATCATATTTGTAATAAGCATTATTGAACTAAACAAGCCTACTTTCTATTTGCGACGCTACCAAACGGTTAAAATGTCTTGTAGGAACTGTAGCCGTATAGTTTTTATTGCTAAATACATCAGTATATTTTTTTATCATTATAATAATATGATGTAAAACTTAATTTTAGAGTGACAAAAGTTACGAGGTTTTTGAATTTAGAAAAAGTAAACTAACGAACATATTGAAATAAAAAACAACAAACCTGATAATGTTGATTATATATTGTAAATAAGATATGTAACAGTGTATCTGTTAATTCTCTAAATTACAAGTACATTTACATGATGAATTAACATGACCAATACCTTTGAAATGGCGTACTGTGGGACGATCTATTTTAGATATATACATACTTTTTATCTATCTGTTACAGACAAAATCATTTAAATGCTAAATATATTTTAAAAGAAATAAGTAATGCATATGACGTTTTTGAAAAGCACGTTAATAAGAATTCTATTCTCAGATTTCCAAAAAAAAATCGAAGTTAATAATAGTATTAAGGTGTGATTTGTATATTTCTAATAGCAAATAAAAAGGAATCAATACTTTTTTTTAATATAATGATGACTTTATCTTGGGAAACTTACTGTTTTTAGTTGTAAAAACAAGTGCAACAATTACACAGATCTGCAAATTAATTAAATACAATTTACTTTTGTGTGTGTTTATTGAATATCTCATATTCAGTCAGTACTTTTAGACTAACGGTTCATTAAATACATGTATAAATCAGAACATGTAAAACACAATATATATCATATTTCATATTCATGCATTTACCCGTTTCTTTAAACGATACTTCTTTAACTGCCATGCATGTCAAAACATTATACGTAAGCTTAGATACTAAGATACTTACCCTTGACATAAATTTGAATTTGTAACAACACGGTGAAATAATAGCAAATAAATGCTAATTATTGCCATAAAAGGTCCCATGGCTGATTCAATGTGACTCAAACTCATTTGATAGTTTACTGCCGATGTTTCCTGTATTGTTTTTAACTTCTGCATAAAATCTAAAACAGATTTAGTTCCCTAGAAACTGTATAAATCATGATATTTGATTTCCTATGGTTTGCCTGATTTTGAAAAAATAATAAGAACCGGAAGTCAGATCCACGCTCTGCATGCTGAATATCTATATTTGTGTAGCGTATAGGAAACAAGAGCTTAATACCTTATTAATTTTTGGCATAAAATATAGACATATAGACATTAAAAATATACATGTATTGAGCTTGAATAGAAGTTTAGTAAATTATTTTCTAAAAAACTGTTTGAAATTATTTTTTTTCAATTATCGCCAATAAAGGATTTATAAATTTTTATCAAATACATTCTTGAGGAAAATATATCTTGTAATAGATATTTGGCACTTCCATTTGAGGTTAATGTAATGCAAATTTCCATGCACCTAATACATTGAAATGTATAAAAATGCTGCTATGCAACTGATCGATGAAAGATCTCTTGACTTACAACTTACAGTTTTATAATACACATACATTTACTTTTGCCAATTAATAGTGGATACATATCTCAATGAAGTTTCAAAACATGAACACAGTGATCTTTTATAACATGTTCTTTGAGCGTTAGACTCTGGTTTGATTGTTAGCAACACTACAGAAACTTTGTACAAATAGATTTAAGAGCATCGGTGAAATAGACAGATATTTTGCAGTCTAACATCAGAGGAAACACTCCATTACAATGGCAACGTTTAAAATGATAAAAGTTTAAAAAATATCCAAAAATAAAACATTTAAAAAAAAAATTAAAGCAAATCAAGTTTTATCGAATATTAACTGTATTTATACATTTTGAAAATATCTCTAAAAACTTGTGTTCAGATTTCATCAGAGTTTTGTTGATATATAATTCATATTGGTTTCCTACCGAGAATGGAAATATTTCCTTCAAATCATAGAAGATATTTGTTTGTATAGGCATTTCCTAACATGAAGAAACATACGGATAAGTTCAACATCGTATATATATTTATAGTGTTTTAAAAACGTAAACAAATCAAACCCGTACACCATCAAAACACAGAATACAATGTATGTTGATAGAAAATAGAGAATTATTTCTCATTAAGACAAATGGTTTAATGGGATCAAAACTAAAACGTAGCTTATGGTTTTTAGAGTACATGTATGGCATATAAGCACGAAAATGGGAATTGTTTATTTGAATAAAAAACTCAAAAGCATTCTTTACAATTATTGTACGACGAAGAAGGCTACTGTTATGGTAACTCTAAATGGTTTATTAGTAGTGTCGACATGTGTTTCAATCACAGACTGTTCATGGAAACTTTATTCAGACGACATAATATTTGTTATAATATGCCGCAAAATATAACAAAGTTGGCCATACAAGCGTACATGTTTATGTCAAGACGACAAAAAGAAACCCTTACAAAAGATCATTTCATTAAAAAATTCGGACAAGAAATTAAAAGGTATATTACTTTCAAACTCAAAGACTTTCGCGGGATCTTTTCGTCATGAAAAAAAAGAGAGGAGTGTATCAATTCTCTTGTGGACAAGTCGAGGAAAAGAGTGGCAGCTATGTCTTTCGCGTCTAAGAAAACAGAAGGCTGGAGAAATTCATCGCAGACAGATAAGAAAGTGGTTGCATCTAATAAAATGAATTAGGTAGGAATAATTTAGTTAACATTCGATAGATACGGGGGACAGAGAAACCATTTACTTGCGGCCGTACAGATTTTCCCGAAGCCTGCGAAAATTACTGGATCTGAGATATAAACAACGTGTGCTAATAAACGTATGCTTCCGTCCAAGAGTCCGTGCTCAACTTCAATCGTCCATGTCCCGACGAAAGATTTCAGGTCCACGTGTGCAACGAGTTTTGTAAACTAAATGAAGTTACAAAAAGAATGTGTACATATACATACCCTTTCCGAGTATTGACGAAATGGAAGCTGCAGTTAAGAACTCTAAATACTTTTGTGTCATAGATTTGTGTCAAGAATATCACCAAGGAATATAACAAAGCAAAGACTGCATTTTCCTTTTTTGAAAGGCATTATGAATATGATTTTATGCCGTTTGAACTGTGTAACAGTGCTTCTACGTTTCAGATACTTATGGACTCTGTGCTCTCAGGATAACTGTGAAACACATGTCTTCTGTACGTTTTTTCTAAAACCACCACTGACCACTTCAAAACACTCCAGTAAGTGCTAAAAAGGTTCGACGATTCGGGGTAAAAGCTGAAAGCCCAGTGATTTGAAAAAAAAAAAACGAATTGAAAAAAACCCCCAAAGTAACGTTCCTTGGACTTATTTCTTACTACCGCCAGTTTATAAAAGACTTTGCTTGTAGTGTTGCGCCCTTACACAAACTTTGAAGAAAAAGAACTAAAGTCACCTGAGTTAGTAACTGTGAGAGTGCATTCAAAACGTTCAAAGTATTCTCTATTAAGATACCCAGATTTCTCGCTTCCGTTTGTTCCGTACATTGAGGCATGCGACATCTGTATTGGTGCAGTTTTAGCGCAAAATGGTTCTGATGGCAAGCGGATAATAGCCTACGCAAGTAAGAGTTTACAACCAAATTATCAGAATTATGCAGTGAAATATATCAGACACTTATCTATTTGGCCGAATATTCACTGTGATGACTGACCATATTCAATAACCGGTGGATATCAAGAAATGATAAGAATACTGGACCTAATGAGACAAAGAACGACTCCAGACGACTAGAGAATTTTTTTTAGTTTAATTGAAAACCTGCAAAATTAAGTGAGTCAACAAAAAGGAACTTTAGAATTTTAAAATTATTGAAGATTTTATTAAATCTAAGAAATAAACATATGTACATGTATATGCATAGCAAGAAGAATCTGCCTTTTAAAAAAAACATAATGATACATGTAAATGAATGTACTTGTATTGTGCTTCGAACTACCATTTAACAAGTAATAGATAAGAGGATGGAAGATTAAATCAAATGCACAGTAAATGTTATTATATACTATTTGAAAGTTAAATGGCCTTACATGTATATTGTTTTCAGAAATATGAAAAAAAATATAACGTTTAATTTTTAAAAAGATTGATCTTATTTGTGAAATCAGTTAAGAATTGATGTGATGTATATTGCAATGGTGACTGTAAGTACTAATTTTGTTTATTCATTGGATATCTAAATAAGTTTAATACAAATGCAGACTTACATGTATTCAACACTTTTTCACCGACCTTCACGTATTGTCTTTGTAAAACTGGGTCCGTATGACATTATTCATTTTTACTATAAAACATATTCATGTTCACTCTCCTAACAAATAAAATGTAACTTTTTTGCTTGTAATCAAATATTTTTTGTCATCACGAAGACAAAAGTAAGTTTTAAGTTGAAATGTATATTTCAAATTGTTATTTTATATTTTCTCTCATAGGAAATCATTAATATGAACAGAATAAATAGCAAAAGTCCAATGAAAATGTACCCGTATTTGTATTATCATTTCTGAGTTTATTCATGCATATGTGATATTGTGGAAACATAAACTAAAGATCCCGTTTGCGTGAATGTATTGCGCAAGCGCAAGATTGTAAAATCCAAAAATCCAGGTGATTTCCGGGAATTTTTTAGGAATTTTCGGTGATTATTAATATTCGAAGCTTAACTAAGAAAAAATTAAAACAAAATGGTAATCTTCAAGTACCAATGATGTTTAAAATATATAAAACAAAAAACAGTATGCTTCCGATTTCTCGGTATTGAATTCGAGTCTTTTATTTTAATATAGTAGTATAGATTCTAAATGGAGTTTAAAACTGATACTTTATGTAAAATGGTAAGACATATTTCTAATAACGTTAAAAATGAAAATAAAATGTTTGTGAACACTTTTTACATCATAAAATTATCAAATGCTGATTATTTGTTTAAAAAAAAAACCAAGTGCGGTACATCCATAAAAATGATTTGTATAAAAATGCACAGAAAGCGAAAATACAAATACAAATACATGCATACGTGTATGCTGTCTCATGCACATAACATTGATTGATTACTCAAAGATACTAACTACTTTTAACTACTTTTAAAAATAACTACTTTTAAAAAAAACCCTATCAAACAGTTAAGCAAACAAAATGATATCCTCAAAAGCAAAACAAAATCAAGAAGAAAATCCTAAACAATAGAAAAACCTCAAAAAACAAACAAACAATACATATAAGGAAAATAAACGAAAATCAATAAAAACTAAACAAGATATATCAATGATATTAGTAGCTTTTATTTTACTATCAATCAATCATTTTTTGTAAAATATGTTCACCATGAACTGATTAATAATCATTTAGATATTTCACAAACATCAATATAATTCGTTTTAGTAGTTATACGCATTCGTTACCACTCTACGACTTAACAGTGACATTGCAATAATGATTTATATGACAACAATTAATTTATTTCTTCTATAACAATAATTGAAAGAAAAACATACTACATCACACAAAATAGAACCTGATTAAAATTCGTCAGTGTTAATTCATTTGACAATTTTTGACGATAGTTTATTTTTTCCGAATGTATTACGTGTATACGGAGGGATTATTGTTTTACTACATATTGGCGTATATTCCATCTTCTGATATTGAAAGAAAAAGGAGTTCATAGCATCTCTTGTATTCCTCCTAAAAAAGTATAATACTTCTTTTGTATAATATGTTTAAGCCAAACGTGAGAATAAACAAATAAATACTGATTTTATTTTCTTACACAATGTAAAACGTATTACTAATACTTTATCGATTAAATGTAAGTGTTACATGTATATGTAATAGTGAATTCAGTTTTCTTAGGTTTACCAGCTTAGTAATGACTTCCGGTCGTCGTGTTTGGATCATTCTCACTGTGGCCAAAATATCAACCTCTCCGTCCATACGTAACTGTTGGAAGGCGTTATGTAAAACGCAGAATACACCAGCTGAACCAGCACCGTCCCTTAATAAATATATATGCTAAGATGTTAGAGCGAGTTTTGTAAAATACAGAAAATACTGGCTGGACATGTAGCACAATTCCTGTGAGATATAAACTTAAAATCATGTGACTGTTATGTGCATTACAGAATATATCTGTTACACCTACACCGTATTGTTTCGTTAATAAACTAAGATGTAAAATGCATTATTTAAAATATTTAATGGATCAGTGGTACACCATTTATTATATGAAAGCGTCTTTCAATTTTGAAAAGCATCATTAATCGAAAAACATTACTTATGTATAAACTATTATCATAAATCATTCAAGTATTTTTTGTACATAGCATTGCAATTCCTTCTTCCTTTGAATCTCACCTGCTAACGATAAGCGATTTAAAGTTGTTTTTTCTCTCTTTCTCAAGCAGCAACTCTACGCCTTTTAACATAGCGCTATCATTTCGAACTGGTATATGAAACACATCAAGTTCTCTTCTCTTATCCTATATTATGAAGGTAATTTGATATCTTGTTGTAAAGTACCTTTTGTTTTTATAATAATGCACAATATCAGAGTTAATATTTGGGATAAAACGAGGACAAACAACTTATTATGCATTGCACCGTGAAGTAAGAACAGAACAGAAGTTACATGAAACAATGAGTTAATCAATTGATTAATCAAACTCACGTCGTATGCAATCACCAAAGTATTAACCGATACCCCACTAATGCTACTTCCACTACCGTCAAAACTGAGAGTATATGGTGTACACTCACGCATATCTCCTTTTCGCGGAATCCAATGTATTTCCTTAAATGAAAACAAAAGTTTCAGATAAAAGGCTAACGTTTTCATGAATGCATATTATGCTTACATATTTCTTTCTTAAGCTAAATAATATTTAAAATATGTTCTCTATTATTCTGGTACCTCAATGTACTCGGTCAAAATAACCATCGCATTTACATCATGATCAACGCATAGTCTCCATAAATCTACCTCTGTATCTTGGAGGGGCATTTGTGTAAGGATAAAAGCACAGAGATCTGAAAACGACTACAAAATAAAAACCATATGATTAAGTGTATCTGCCAAGGACATTGTAGATACATGTTAGTATATGCATTAGGCAGCAATGTGAATGATTCCCAAACTAAAGGTATTTGGTATATGAAAACATACCTCTCAAGTTAACTGACGCATTTATAAGATTTCTAAATATTGTATACACTGTACATGTTTCAAAAGTTTAAGAAATAATGGCTATAGATCGTCTGACTTACTTGAACACGGACTGCATTTATATAATCGTTTCTTCCTTTTACATATGACGTCAAATAAGGTCGATACTTGGAAACTATAATAAAAAAAAGTTAAGGAAACATTGATAATCAAATACAAAAACAACATTTTTAAAGGTAAAATTTAAAACATGACAAAATTTGTGTATTTAAAATCACTGCATGCAACACCTATAAACATTTTTGACTATTCACATTTGCCAACATGTAAATGTAAATTATGCATCCCTGTCTAATATCTATGTATAGATTGCTTCAACCGTGCACCCTTTAGAGTAAGGCCAGTTGACTAATATCATCAGATCTTGATAAACATATTTAAAATTGATTGAGTTACAAACCTGGAGGTATGTCCATGTTTGCATTCTTCTCCTTATTTTCCGGAAGCATCGAATCTGCGTTGACTTTGTTATCATGTACAGGTTTCATTGCTAGCAGGAACTAAAACGTCACAGTTCATATTTAGATCATGAACAGGTATTCAGTAAAATGTACAGTCAATTAATATACCTTTTTAAATCCCAACCAGTTTTGTTTAAATTAGTTGGTGAAAAGCAAATACAAGACAACATTCAACATAAAAACTAGATACATATCTTTAAATCGATGTGTCACACATAGTTCAAAACACACTGTACATCTTGGAATTTACATGGTCTCTCAACATACATCTTTAAGTGTAAATTAACAACTTGTCAGCAACTGCTTTGACCTGTATTAATTAGACAGAATGGACTTACCTGGTGTTCTTTATACAACGCTGTCTGTTTTAACGGAGATTTATCACTGAGCAGTATGTTAAATTTGTGGGTGACTTCACTCCTCAGTAACACTGTGTCCATGTCTTGAAATCCAATAAGCAACGCTTTATGTAGAAATATATATTGTTCCTGTTTAAAGATATATATTTAATTATTACAATGTGAATATAACAAAGAAATATATTAATTTTATCAATAACACAGATATAATTGATAGAAAACTAATTAAGATTGTTAATTTTGTTTTATTTTCTGCCAATTTAAATAAATAATTGAAAAGTGTAGATTTCACTCATATCTTTAATTAAAAAAGCAATTATTATTGGATTAATGTTTATGATGTGTTTCCTAATGTCACATTGAGTTATACTGCTGCTGCCAAATTTAGGGAATGGGGGTGAAATCGTGGCATCAACAAGTCTTTCCCATCAAAATAATATACTACACGTGCATTATGTTTATCAAATAATAATATAATACCATATTATCAAAGTACTCTGTTTGATTCTGTGTTTAATATTTTTACCGGTGTTTGAACCATGGTCATTCTGTCCTCTCTCATTTGTTGAACAAACTCAAACACGTTGATTTTTCCTGTTTCCCTTCCCTGTTTAAGCAAGGAGTCTAGACCAATGAATGTCCCAGTTCTTCCAACACCAGCGCTGAATAAATTAGGGAAGCAAAAAACAGAATGAGTTGTATAATCTCATTCAAATAACAATACACAGACCCTGGAACGTACTACTACACCTAAAAAGCGTATGAGAAGCCTGCGACTTTCGTATCGTATAAGAAGCGTATCGTATCATGCGAGAAACGTACCAAACCATATAAGAATTGTATCGTTCCGTGCGATAAAACGTATCGTATCGTATAAGAATTGTATCGTTCCGTGCGAGAAACGTATCGTATGAGAAAAGTACCGTACTGTATGAGAAACGTATCGTATCGTACAAAGTGTATAAGAACCGTATGAAAAGCGTGCGAGAAACTTAAAGCTTTTTACGAGAACTGCATTTTCCGGTATGTAACGAATAACAAAAAATCCGGGGGAGGGGGTCAAAATCACCGGATGATTTTTTTTTTCTGCATTTGCTATCAAACAATATCAAAATGATAAATTAATTAGACCAGAAAATATAAGTGCATTCTTTACAGAAATGTATTTTAAACTTTGACACGCATAAAAGACCAGTACCTGGCCGCGGTCACCTGTTCACCTTACAAGCCCGGCGGCGCGTGTGTATACTTCTGTGTAGCAGCGTGTGTATACTGATGTGTTCGTGTTCAACTTGCGTAATTTCTGTTGATCCCGACCAATATAAGGAGAATACCTGTTTTAGATATACACTGAGAACTAGTAAATGTGCTGCAGATTACCAATTAACGGGGAAGTGTAATTCCATACAGTGATGGCATATGTACATGCATTTGTATTCATGGAATTAATAAGAAAATGTGAAAACACGAAATGAATACACTACAGATATTTTATAACCTTGAAATAATTATTGAGAATCTCTTAAAATAAAATGCTTACATTGGTGATTATTGCGGGTACTGAGGTAGCGACAATGCAGAAATAAAATACGAGAAATAGACAAAGTGGAGAAAATTGCCCGGTAGATGAAAATATACAGCGTTTAATCGCACTCTAAATTGTTTTCAGAGAGAGAGAGAGAGAGAGAGAGAGAGAGAGAGAGAGAGCGTGGTACAATTCACAGAACGGAAACTTGCATTTGATTTCCAATTGTTATAATGCTAACCCCGATTAAACCTTTGTATACATTATTTCTTAATCAACGGCTAAACTCGCTGTGATGTACAATGTAATCTAATTTGATATCATACAAATATAATGTTCCTTTTTGTACGAAATCTCAAATCAATGGGTGTCAAACTGAATACGTATCTGAAATCTCTCTCTCTCATTCACAATGCAAAAAAAACTAATTTCAACGGGGAAAATTAATATTTAAATTATTGTAGAAATTAAGTGAATGAGAAAACATGGTAGCTTTTGATCATTAGCAAATTTTTTCGGCTCAGGAGACTTAACAGAAATTGTTTTTAAACAGACAGTACATATCACATTATTCTTAATTCTCCTTTTTCATAATTCTTATCTTGTAATGTTTGCGTGTATTTTAATTCTAAGAAAAATATAGAGGCGTTTGTAAGACAAAGCCATACAAGAGTAAAGTGAAACGTAGATTCTAAAAGTAGTTTTTTTAAATGTATATCTTTCCATCCTAAAAAAAAAATAATGAAAATAGTCCTGATTAGTATTTGAAATCAAAATGCATTTTTCGAGAAAATCAGCATTAAAATTATCCATTTAAAAAATTAATCATTTTAAATGTAACATCATGTGTAGTATGGATCTTATATTTTGGATTGAAACATTTCCTGTGTATATTCACGACCTTTACAGGTAAATACATTTGGTGAAATTAGTCGATCAATTCCCGCAAGGTTTACAACTACGTTATCCGGCGGACATTTATCTATAAGACCACATTTAAGATTGTTATTTACGATATGAATTATTAATTAAAACTTCATTAGGTGATAATCCTAAACACTTTGAAATAAATGTGAATTAGGTGTTTTTGTTTTTTAACTTATAATCATCGATTGTTAGAAATCAAATTCATATCGTACAGAAACCGTAATCGTATCGTACAAGAAGCGTATCGTATCGTATAAAAATCGTATCGTACCGTGTGAGAAACGTATCGTATCGTACGCGTACGAGAAGCGTGCCGTACCGTGCGAGAAACGCATCGTATTGTACAAACCGTATAGTGTGTGAGAAGCGTGCTAGAAACGTACAGCTGGTGTAGTAGTGTGTTTCAGGGTCTGTGCATTACAAGATAAGTTATTCAGTAAATCAAGATATAGCTGATTCATTTAGCAGATTAAATTTTGTCAATTTGTTTGAACTATACTAATACTTTCGAAACTATTATCTAAGTAAGTGACATATATATGTGTTTAATTTGGTAAAGGCGTATGCACGATGACCACTCTGTCGTGCAAAAGCAAAAGCAATAAGTCATAAAGTATTTAAACAGTTATGTCTTGTTAAATTAATTGATTATAAATTTTCTGTACTTTAAATAATTTGGATATCTTCTCATATTTTGCTTTCTTTCTTTCTTTTCCTTTTATTTTGTTGGTTAATAGGAAGTTTCCTGCCATTGGGTTTTATATTGGACATAAAAATTTATCTTACAAAAAATAGATGTCTTTAATGTCCATCGTTTAAATTCATTAGAAAATTAGAAAAAAAAAATGTATATACCTGCAGTGAACTAACATCAGTCCTCCTGGTTGATAGTTTCTAGTGACTGCTTTATGAAACTGAACCAATCCTAGTGCTTCTGGTGTCCCGTGGTCTGGCCAAGCCGTATAGTGATATTGGGTAAGCGCTCTTTTTTCAGAAGACTAAAAAAATTGACATTCAAAATGCATATGGATGCAGGAAAATAATAATTCTTGAACAGTTTTTAAAAGAATTTAATAAAGCGATTCATGTTAGTTTGAGTTGTTTTACCATAGTTACCATAGAGTTGGTAAATCAGAGAAGAAATAGCTCGTTTTAATACTTTAAAAATAGAAGTAAATTTACAGTTTCATTTTGAGTTGTCTTACCATGGAGTTGTGTACAGTGAATTTTCGACAAGTATAAAGAGCGTACGTAGATTCTTTTAGTAGATGCATTTTGCACGGACCAACTTCCAATGGTTTGACTTTTTCAGGCCAATACTGTGCGCACTTATTCTTTTTAGTAAAATAACAAAACAAAATTATAATAATAATAATTTACAATTGTGGTTTATAAGAGTTTTTTAAAGCAGGAATTTTGTTTTCAAAGAGATAAAAATAAAACAGATAACATATTGTTTAATTAGCGGTATAGATGAACATAACTATAAATACCTTTCCATTTTCGACAACATTGGTGAGCATTACAATGAACCTTATGTTCTCCTGCCAAATCATTCTCCAGAAGTCCTCCAGGGTGTTGTTCTTAGGACCTACATGATTTAAAGATATTATAAGTTAGTTTTATAATTACGTATTTCTTTTTCAAATCCACACTTCCTAATTATAATAACCATCTATTAAATTGCAACGTATAACTTTCTTAACATCAAATGATTTTAGGAGTTTTTCAATTACCTTGGGCAGCTATATAGGCCTTTTTAGCTTCATTGTTCTTCACAAACAACCGAAATGAAGAGTTAAAGATTAATTTATTATCATAAAATATTTAAACGTTTAAGATTTTAAAAAATAGACGCGGACAGGTTCCAACAATAACAAAACAACACATAACAAAAACCTCTACCTTTATGAAATTGGCGTTGATATAATCATTGTCTGATTCATTCCATTTTTCGTTGAGTATAACTCTAGAGTGGTCATCTAAAAGATTAATCATGTACACTTTGTAGGAAATTTGACTCCATCAAGTCAATGCAATGTATTAACTTGAAGAAAAAACAAATTACATGGAAACGTCGTTTTAAATCTGTTCTTTGCCATGTGTTCCTGTTTCTTTCCTTCCTTACATATAGAAGTATTTGCGACTGGAAGTCTCTGCAGAGAAAATATTAAGAACAATAAATAAAATATTATTTATACCTATATACAACGATAGAAATAACTCTACAGAATAAAATGATTATATTCTTTTTCTATTATAACTACCTCATTATCCCTCGGAATTATGTATTGTATGGGGATACAAATTGAAATGCTTTGAGTAATAAACACGAGAGAACCATAGGTCACAAATTCACGTTAAATTAAAACTGTTACTTTACACTAAGAGAACAGTGATCGTCCTCAAATATAAATGAAGCTATTGTGCATAAATTAGGTGTGTAAGAAAAGGGAAAAATATTTGGTTTTTTTTGTACAGCATATTTGCAAGAATAGGCTTTTATCAAAAGATTGAATCAATTACGCACACTTTGTTTTCAACATATATTAATAAATGATATATCATTCAATCTTAATAGTACTTTGTATTCAGATAGGAATACGTTGCTTTCGCCATTGCTTTTCTCCTGTATAACTCTTTGTAGATCTTCTACACGGATAAATGTAGCTAGTTCCTTGGTGTTATAATACCCCCCATTGTCGTCTGTTGCCGTTTCGTTTGTAAATTCGCTAAACAGATTTCTCTGTGAATTCTCTACAAACCAAAGTCATTTCATCAATGCAAAGCGCATAATACACATGAACATTGAAACAGTGATTTAATGTTTAATGTGAATTAAAAAAAAGTATATGAAATTTACTATATAATTGATTGTCCTATCATGTTTACAACTCACATACAACAAATCGACATTATTTACATGAAAACATATGCTCATGGTTATAAATAAAATATGCGTAAAACATTTGAATAAATTAATATTTACACTCGCAAGTGTTTCCCTTATAAAACACTTAATACGCAATCCGCTGTTATTTCTGCGTGGCACTAGCCTGGGTCAAAAGGTGAAAGTATCGCATGAATAATCTGGGTCACTACTGTTTCTATGTACTCAAAATTACCGACTTACGCTTAAGCCACCTAATGTCGTAATGAATGTAATATTTATTCATTATGCTAATCAAATACTTGAAACATTGTTGAACTTTTTTTTATGTTACGTCATGTTAATCACAACAACTTTCTGTGTCATCAAAAAAGAAAGTATGGGGCAATGATATCGCCATAATTTGCAACAAATGTAAATATAAGAAAACCGGTATTTCTTAAATAAACGAATAAATACGATAAAAGGAGTAATGTTTTGCAAGTATTTTTTTCTTGAGTTGCTTTTACATGTATATTTCAATAATCCAATACTGTAAATCGACTTCTATTTGCAAGTAAGAACATTTTGCAAAATTGGCGAGAGGTTGTCGGTGAGAACTTGCCCGTGTCGTATGGTTATAATAGCAGGGGTCTGTATAGGGTTTCTCTAAAAACTTAGTCGTCAAAAAACCAGTTTACAGCCAGTAAACTGCAACATTTTGTGTTTGCAGGATCACACCTATGACAATTTGTAATTAATATAATGGTTGAATTAAAGAAAATTAACCATTTGATCATGAGATTTAAACAATATAACTACTTACATATACTTCAAGAATTTATCAACTGAACCTTACCACTTATATTAGCATATTTTTGTTCCCTCCTCGACTGATTTGAACTGGGCTTAGCTTGTATTACATTGCTGTTTGCTTCAGGTTTCTTTCCTCCTTTGTGTCTTTTTAAAAGAAACACAGCTAATTTAATAGTTACCAAAAAAAACACAATAAATATCTGAACGATGTAACCCTTTCCTGTTTCTCTTCAAATGTCTCTCTAGTTAAATATTAATGTAGATGGATTATTTGACATTTTAATAAGATGTAATGCTCAAACAATAACTTGTTTAATTATCTTACACCACTTTATGTAAACATTAACGAATTGGCATCTGAAGTACAAACAATGTCAATCATCTGAAAACAAACGAAAACAGAAGACGAATTCTTTAAAATATATGACCATTTACCGTCTATAGACCAAACCCACTATTCCAAGAGCCACCAATACAACCAACACTGATACAATCCCGCCTGCCACTGCACCCGAGCTCTCGATTGAGTCATCTGATAGCATCATTTGGGCTAACATAAAGATGTATGCTTATTACAGTAAATTGCTGTCGCAATCAGGCTTTCTTTTGAAGACTATTTTTAAACTAGTAAATGAAAGCCTGATTTCCGCATAGTTTTACATGTACATAAAAATGTATACGTTTTGTTTATTATGATATTTTATTCACATGTTTATATTTGCAAATGTGTTCACTTTAATGAATCTATAGAAAAGCAAAACATTTATTTCTGTGTGAACTGTTTAATGACGTTACAATGATTACCACACATAGTAATCGTTTGACTGTTGTTTTTTTGTATACTTTAAAACTTCAGCTATTTCTATTGTTTTTAACGGTTTCACCTTTTAATCGTAAATATCATTTATAAATAGCAATGTTAAAAGTTTTACCAAGATATGAACTTGGTTGATACCTGATCAAAAAGATTTAGAGAATGATATGATCTTGGTGAACTTTTAAAATTTCTGCTTATTTCTTTAAAAAAAAAAAACAAATGAAATTATTGTGTGTTCTGAAATATGAAATAATGTAATTTTATATCTAACATTTTTATGTAAGTAAAGTGTAAATCATGTTGAACATATTTGATTAAATGATAAAAAATAGAGTGAAGCAATCTTTCTCATGTTTTAAATGTACAACGCAGGGTAATTTTTTTTAGTTAGAATTAAAAAAAAAGGTGAAACACCTGTGCAAAACGGAGGCTCGTAAAAATCTGCACAGCCATCTGGACAAGATCCATTAAAGTTATCACAAGCTGTACTGGCTTTACAATTTCCACACTGCAGGGTACAGCTGCCATTGTAAAACCCATCTTCACACTCTGTAAAGAATTGCATCTTCGTATAAATTGGAATTACATGTAATGTTGTTACAAAATGCAACAATTTACAGGGCCAGGATGTTTCTGTTCTTTATAATTAACCGATGATTATCCAGTGTTTTACAAATGAAATCTTTAGAAGTATGAACATAGATTCACTGTTAAATAAACGGAATCTAGCTTTAATGTTCAAATCATATGGTATAGAATGTATTTTTGCAGTCATGGAATATCTAAACATAATAATAGAAACATATGAAAAAAAAGGAAAAATCAATGTGCTTTATAAAATACATCTTCAAATTTTCATTTTAAAACATTTCAAAAAGGAAAGGTCTCGCTTTACTTAAGGTGATTATTTTAAACGCAGAAGAAGACGCTTGATTTTAAACTAACGTATTCCGTTTTTCGGAATAATGTATCATATTTTTTTAGTATGATGGATAACGTTAATTAAATGTTTGATTTAAAAAAAAAGTTGTCAAGAAAAACAATCACATATAGAAATTTGTCTTTGTTTACAAATGCCATTAATAAGTCTTGGTGGTCAATACATTGATCATCATATTAATTTGAAATGTAAAAATATTATTTGTTAAGCTATATACATCAATATTTTACGAAAACATTCCGTACATTTTACCTTTTAGATTTGCCTTTTTTACAATGTAAAGACAATATGAGCTGCAATTTTCATGCTGATTTTTTTTTGACGAAAAATTTTATTTCTACTAAAATGACAAAATATCACGTTTTTTTTTTTAAATATGTCAGCCATATTTTTATTCGGAAAGCCGTAAAGAAGCCTGAAATGAAGCAAAATTTAATTATTGTCGGCCTGTACAAAAATTATTCTGCTATATATTTCTTAGAAGAGAAATCTTTCTTCAAACCTTTTTTATCATAAGAGTTTAATTTACATGTAGACTTATCATACTAGCAGGTTTTTGCAGCAAAATAAAACTCTAAAAAATACAGCTCGTATTGCTTTAAAAATGTGTTTCTTTTTTAGAAAATTAATAGAGTCTAAAAATGGCCACGACCATCAAACTCTCCTAAACGCTGGAATATTAGAGAGGTTAAGCATTTGAACGTGTAACGTATACGGGTACGTGTGGAACTACACATATGTTTCCACGTACATCTACCAAAATTCGATGTACGTTTAATAAACTGTACGTGTAAGCGAACGTGTAAAATAATTAGATTTAACATTTTCAACTTGTTTAGTTTACTCTTATTGTTTATGAAATTTATTCTACAAATTTAATGAAACCAAGAGCACAGTCGGCCTCAATTTTTTGTCTGCTTTACATTAAACAACGTCTGATATAAACAAAGTCTGTATTTCTATTTAAAGATGCTACAAGTATTCATCTACGTGTACTTTTGGTTCTACACGTTTTGTACAACTTGTAGAATTAAGCGGTAGGCAGAATTTATGATGTTAAATTAAAAAAATTAGGGGATTTATGCTAGTCACATGTACTCGACAACGTACCGTTCAATGCTTCTTAACCTCCCTATTCATAAAAAAATTACCTTGACAAAGCGGAAGTTTAAAGTTTTGCCTGCAACCGTTGATACAGGCTCCAGTGCGTTTATCACATGGCTGATCATTGGCACAAAAGCCACACAGGGCAGTGCAGTTTGCGTTATAAAAACCGTCTTTACATTCTAAACAAATTCCAATATTACAATAAGTATATTTGGATTCAAATATTTCAGAAGAATAAAAGACGAAAAGTTAAACTACCCTAAATCAAAAAAGTTTGCGATCGTTGCTTTATTTGTTCTAGTTTAGATCACTTATATACGGTTACATGTAACGATCATTTCGATCATAAACATTGGCGAAGCTTTTCTTTGTTTAAACTATAATGAACAGTTGAAGTCTTAATTTGAGTATTCAATATTTTGCACAAACTGGCAATAAAATAATAATATTATGTTGATATTTTGACACATACTCAGTAACAATTTTATGTACATGTGTTACTATAACAAATGATGATGAGATATAATTGTAGAGCTGTAACATACACAGGCTGAGACAATTTGCAAATACAGTATTTTAAAGGTTTTTGTATCACATTCCCACCGTTGAACCTACCATCACACATATTTCCCATCCATTGCTTCTGACATCCTCTAGGACAGTGGCCTGTCACATTGTTACACACGTCATCGTCTTTGCAGTGTCCACACGGCGTGTTGCAATCACTGCCATAATACTGATCACGACATACTGAAAAAAGATTTACTTTATATAATCGTAGCAGTTTAAACTTGAATAAACAAACATTACGAACAATAATATCAGAAAATATCTTCTTGTGACTTAGTCAATACGTGTTTTTCTTTCCTTTATTTCTTGAGTATAACTTTTTTTCCACATTTCATATTGTTTGTGTATTAATAGTTTTATATACTTTGGTTTTTTTTAATATTGACATAACATCGGGATGTCCAAATGCTTGTTTGAATTCAAATTATCCAACACTCGTGTATCTGCTACACGTAGATGTGTTGCAACCAAACGTTTACTCTCTCCCCTTTCAAACTCTATCTATTTTCCAAAATTTCGTGTAGCTTGAGCATTAGGAATATATCAATCATTCCCCCAGTCCATTTTTCAAAGATACAAATTTTCATCTGACAACTTATGAAAAATATGAAAAATCACTTAAACCCACCATCACACTTGTCCTCCGTCCATTGATTCTGACATCCATTAGGACATCGACCAGTAACATTGTCACATACATCGTTTTCTAGACAGTGTCCACATGGGGTGTTACAATCAAGGCCGTAAAAGTGTTCACTGCATCCTAAAATACAAACAAGAAAAATTATTTTCATTAAAAAAAGAAAGCAAAACAATTGAAAAGACACACAAATTTAAAATTATAAAGTAATTCAGACTTTCAAACTACCAAAGCCAATGGCACACATTGTTATAGACATAATACATCTAGTTTAATCAACAATTACTTAAAATGTAACATTCTCAACATGTCCACCTGTACTCTTAACTTGATCAGCATTGAGGTAAACTTTGTTATATATTAAAAACAATGGTTGCTGTGAACTTACGTTCACAGAACAATCCCGTCCATTGAGTGTCACATCCACTATCACATTGGCCCGTCAGCTTGTTGCATGTTGCACCGTCTTTGCAATGTCCCTTACAGCTCACACATTGCCGATTTGAAATATACTGTCCATCGTTACACACTAACCGAAATCATTAAAATTACACACCTCAGTTATGTTGATAGATGATGAGACGTTTACCAAAAGTGCGTTGGTAAAGATCAAAACAAGTAAGCATACTAATAAAATGTATTTAATTAGCATTCGTTATCTTTAAACCAAACGTTTCAAACGATGACAATTAAATGTTTACAATAAACGTTTTACAGCATATAGATATATTTAATGATATTCAAAACAATACTGGTACCCATACAACACAAAATATCTGGTTTTAACGACCCTCTTAATTATAAAAAAAAATGAAGAAAGCATTGTGATACTAACAAAAGTTTGCTATATTTATTGATAAATATGGCGGAATCATTCAAATTCCGTGATATTTGTGAAATTATGATTAATTATGTTCCAAAAATAAGTCAAATGAAATCTATTTAAAACAAAATATAAAGAAATCTCACATAAACAGTCAACAGTCAAGGCATTTGGATCGGCACATCCCTCCGCGCAGGAACCATTGAATGCATCACAATGTCGATTTTTACACTTAAATGGGCATATCTTTGTACATCCAACACCATACCTGTTCTGGTCACAACCTGAAGGAAAGTAATTATTATTCTGTCCAATAAGATTATATAAATGAAGCGCAAAGATAATCAAAACGCTTATTTTTGGCTGTTTGAACCGAGATTTAACATTACGTAGCTTCATGGCTCGACATTTGCTTACATGTAAACCTTAATGTACGTTGTAACATTATATAAATAGTGCCTGTTTAATAAGGAAACAGTTGAAATTGACACCCTGAGAAAACAATTGTCAACCGACGCAAAGCAGAGGTTGACAATTGTTTTCTCACTAAAAAAAAATGATGCTTTTATATAGAAATGACGCGAATGCTACGGCGAAAGCCTACGCGCATAATTTACACGCATGTAACAATTTGTTGTGTTACCCGCTGTCAAGTGTGTTGGTAACGCTGAGGGTAATAAAACGGATTATCAACTGCGTCTAAACCAATCAGATTTCAGTAGTTAACATGAAAGTATAATGTATTTTATAATGGTCTTACCCATAACTTTTATTTCACAAATCTCGATCGATGTGTAAAGATTGCTGTTTTTTCCAGGACAGTTTGTCTGAAATCCATCTGGTCGGCTGTTTGTGAACACTATTTGTTTAGCCAGTCTGTTGACAGTGAAGTTCTGTACTGGAGCTGGACAACCGGACAGAGGGTCATGGTGATACACAATATTGCTTGAGTTCGGTGATGAAGAATTAAAGATGTCATCATAGTATGCGTAAATGGAAAAACCCGATGATCGATCTAAAACTATTTTAGAAATAAAGGTTCAGAATGATATAATAAAATAAGATTGATTAAACATCCTTACAAACAATTTTTGTGGTCCTATATGCACCGCAATCGAAATGGTCATAGAGTGAATACAAACTGGTATGTAAAACAACACTTTGTATTTTAGTTTATGAACATATCTAGTAAGTAATAACAGATTTATCTAATAAAACTAATGTGCTTTACCTCTTTGCATACATTTCAAATTGGAAGAAGACTACTCGGGGATCAACATAATCATATAAGTGTAATCTCCCTACCTCGGGTTCTAATAATAAATTGAATACATTGCTTTCACTCCTCAATAGAAACTCATGAAACACATAACTACTAGTATTAAAAACCAATTGATCTAAAAGTCATACTATAACGTATGCTTTCGTTGTACATTTAACAGATAAATTATTTTTTATAGACAGCTTTGCGTCTTATTTGGTTCAAACAGCCTAAACTTCGTTTATTGGGGCAAAAAAAGAAGAAAATATTAGACTTATATGTAGTACCATTGTGTACTATTACTAGCTTTTATGTATATCTGCTAGCAATACGTTTCATTAACATCAACATATACTTAAATGAAAGAAGTGATGCATTTTATGACGTCGTATTATCATGGTTGTTCGTCTGGTTTAAATCATCTCCTGCGGGTACGGCTCTTAACTTGACGCTAGCTACCGATTCATCAAAGAAATAACTAGCGGTTATTCAAAAGTTAATTGTTGACTATCTGTTTCTCTGTCTGTCTGTCTCTTTCTCTCTCTCCCTCTCTTCACTTCTCTCTCTCTCTCTCTCTCTCTCTCTCTCTCTCTCTCTCTCTCTCTCTCTCTCTCTCTCTCTCTCTTGAAACCTCAACCTCAACCTCAAAGATAATAATGAGAAACAATTATAATAAACACGATCTCGTTACGAGTATCAAGTAAGTCCTCCGATGTTAATGACGACGGACCCCTTTGCGAAGATATATCGCGCACCTAAAAGTAGGGAGTTTCATATTAGCTCAAGTTATCTATAACCATCTACAAAAATTATTTAACAGAGTTTGAGCCAGTGAACAAATCATTTTACATTTCGATCCGCTTTTTGATATTCGTATTGATATTCGTATTGAAAATAAAGTAAAACTGCCCATGTTTTCAGGTTTTGAAGTATGTAATCATACTAATTTGTTTAGCACACTCTTATAGTTGTTTTGATCCATAATTCAACCCGCGAAATAATGTATATAGACTTTTTCTTAGAGTTTGCGCAGCTCTTCTCATTAAAAAAAACAAAATAACGACACACCGCACACCGTAAAAAAAAAAACGAAGTCGTTGACATGGTCATGTTATAATTGATATTAATTCAGAATCATCATATACATGTGTTATATTTCAATTTGAAAAGAAAATTTATTGTAGAGTTTTGAAAATTGATTTTTTGTCTCGTAAGAGCGCTTTTCCTCACTATTTCCAATTGAAAAAAGAAGTAATGCAGACATTTTTGGAAATGTTCCCTACTAAAAATCACATTCAAGTTTTATGCCATGTTTTGATTGCTTTAAATAGATCTTAACTTATTTAACTTATATAACATTTTAATGAGAATCCCTATTGTAGAAGTCAAATTAGTCCGTCGTCCTTAAATACCAATAAGAGTTCAGACATCCCCACATTTTCAAAAAATGTATAGGATCACCAAATGTACATGTTTACAATGATCAACAAAGGGTTTTGAAAATCTGACAAAATACGAAAGGAAGTCAGTGTCATTGTTCAGTCTACAACCATTTGGTGTGAACAAATCTTTGTTGGCTTAATTATGTAAGATATAATCTGTCTCGAATTAGGATAACCTATTCTTAAAATGGGTAAGAGAAACCATCATTTTGCACGAAATATATTTGTCTGTATGTATTGGAGTATATTAAATTTGTATGTACATGTTTAGTTTTTATTTTAGACAATTGAATTTTAAGATCTCTACCCTACATCCTATAATAATTAAATCTAATTTATACTTAAAGGAATGAGAAAAACCCCTTTGAACTGGTAAAGAAATGTGTGTCACGTTCAACACATTTTTCTATTAAAAAATAACGTCAATGTGTCTCCATAGACACAGTTCTAAGAATAGGTTGGATATTTCCTGTTTAAAAAAGATATCCCATACAAACTGAAAAAAAATAGGGTAACCTATTTTGAGGCAAAGCTACAACATTTATATGCAAGATTCAAACTGTTGCTCATCCAATGGTTGTAGAAATAACACCGTAAAACCACCTCCATATTTTTTTCAGATTTTTAAATCTTCAGAATTAGTTTGCAGCTGCGCAGTTGGACCGCTGTTCTAAGTGATTAAAAGGATTTGATTTGTTCAAAATGCATGATTTTCATATAAAACAGTGTGTAGATCCTTACATTAATGCTTTTGTATATTTTGGCAACAGTTTTGGTCAGTTTCGGTCAAAAACAAGCCAATTCGAAAAATGCTTACATTTCATATAATCAAATGTACAAAATGGCCGCACATCCCTTTTAGCTATTTATTATAGGCGGTACGAGTCTCTTGCCCCATGATAAAGTGGCCAGTCCCCTTTTTCTGGATATTATACATGAACGAAAAGTCTCAAGAATAGTATCCTTTATTGTTCTCATAGCTATCTAAAATTGTTGTTCATGTTTGAAAAACATGAGATTGAAAATTTTAGGGGCCAGCCCTGTATACTCATTCGGGACAAACATTGGTGTTTCGATTTTCGGAATCGGTAAGAATCACCACTGCAAACATTTTTTCCTCTACACTTATTATCAAAATATGTGTGACTTTGGCCCCTACAAATCCCTAATTACGTAATAGGGAGGGAGTGCCAATGATTTACAGAAAACAAAAACACCAAGCTTTTGTGAAAATCAGGAACTTTGCTTCTAATATGTATAACAAAATTTTGATCGTTTTTAAGGTAGTACAAAACAGATAAGCAAAATTTTTCCTATCATTCAATTTTTCTGAATTTTTTTTATTTTTTTCTTTAGAATAAAATCTTACAATACGTAAAATTTGAAAAAAAATCCGACCTCACAATTTTTGCCCACATTGCCCCAAACCTACCATTGGAACCTCCTTTCAGTGGAGTGTAAAATGAAATAGTCATTGTTATAATTTTCTATGCCATTAAGTTATTTTTCAAGATATTACAAATATTTGTGCTGCTAATTAAACAGAATACCTTCTTGTTAGTTAAAGATACTGAAATAAATTCTAACTGGTAGCTTAAGATAATTTTTCATGCGATATAATGTAAAACTAGTGCTTGTGAATACTCTTTTAAGACGAAAATTTGCATCACTTAACGGTATCTAAAAAGAAAATGTATATTTTAATTCAAATTTGAATAAAATTTAACAGTTTGATTGTCATGACCCTTTAATTAAAATATATCAAAATAAAGAAAATTTAGCCATTGGTTTTAGATTAATTAAGGTTTAAGTATGTTTGACAGATGTATAAATTGATAAAAATCCTAGATGACGTCATCATATTTGACCTTTGACCTGTTGATATGACCTTGAAATTTGTTTAACATAAAACCTAAACACTGGTGGTGGTTATGTCCAAATTTCAGGTCTTTACTATGAACAGAACACAAGTTACGCATTTTTAAATGATATAAGGCTAAATTGCACAAAAATCATATGAACACCATCCAAATGAATGTTTCAAAATATTCGAAATGTGTTGTATCCTAAATTTATTTGGCCTTGAGTAATTGATGGGTATGATCTATATTTTTTTCTTAAGATAATGGACTGAAATTAATTTTTACATAATATTAAGTCATTATTTTGTGTATTTGAGAAAATTTTCAAATAACTAATTTCAGGGGTGTTTCGTACTACCTTAAGTTATTTGTAATTGAGTTTAAGACTTTTCCAAACCCCAATTAAAGTGGTGTGTCCGTTTTTCTTGATATCATCTAAAATGTCTTAAGAATAATATCATTTTTTCATCTTATACTTGTCAAAAGTTGTTGTTCATGTTTTAGACACGTGAATGAAAAATTCAGGGGCCAGTCATGCACTCTTAATAGGGACACACATTGATGTTTCCATTAGGGAATCGATAAGAATTATCAAACCAAACTTTTTTTTTCTTCTAAAATGCTTGACAAATTACATTTTTTTCTTTAAATATATTGTGTCAAAGTTTAAGGACATAGGCCTAAAAAATCCCTCATTACGTTATAAATGAGCATGCCAATGATTTATTTAGATAGTCATTGCTACGATCAACAACTTTACTTTTATAATGCATTGCAAAATCTAAATCGTTTTAAATTAATTGTATATATACTTTACGAGTCTCTTGGTCCCTCTTTAAAGAGGAGAAAATTTGTTTCTGTTTGAAATTCTTATAGGAGATATAACTCTTATAGGATTTTAAAGGTAAATATCTCATCTTTAATATGAGACACACTAAAACCAAAAGTGGTATTATACTTTCTAGCAATGGTCTATCATTTGGTATACTGGTATATGGATTTTTATTAAACTGCATCTTAAGCAGGCGCAAAAATGCCACTTTTGCATTGGCATAATTATTCGCCACAGTGTTAGGAACCGGAAGTGACAACATACAGAATTTCAAAAACGTGTGAAGAATAGACAACGTTCAATCACCAGTGAAACATAACCGAGATTTGTTAGATAGTGTTCGACAAATCGCGTGGACAAAATTTGGAAAAAAAATAATAAGAAACAGTAGGAAAACAAGTGGTATTCAGTTGGAAACGGAAGACCTTAATAATAAGAAAAAGATACAGTACAAAATCACAACGGTCTTCCGTTGCAAATGGAGATCCTAAAATCAATCAACATACGCTGTTCATTTCTGAGGTAAAGTTCGATGTAAGCAACGTTGAACAGGCGTCCCAATAGAACCTTTAGCCAAACCGATTTATAGCGTTGATCAAAGTTCATGATCGCACAGGATCCTCCGGAAGCAGTCTGGGTTGTAATTCCATCAGCAACTTTATTTGCTGACCAGCGAGTTCTAAGAGGAGGTTTATTCATTGTCGCTGTCCCCTGTATATTCTGAGCAGGTGTGTGAGCCAAATTCACTATAAAAAGTTCAAAAATGTAATTGCATTTTCAGATTACCTGATGTACCGAAATACAATATGTAATTGGACATTACTATATGCAATATATCAAATATGTTTCTAAATTAGGTGCCGCCGCAGTATTTCCCCGCATTTTGGTGGTATAAATTTGAAAGCAAATTTTTAAAATCCATACAATATGATACACTATAATACAATTTGTGTAGACCAAGTAATAAACAAAGAAATATTCGTCAACAAATAACAAGTATACCAAAATAATTAAATAAGAAAAAAAATTATTTCATAAGGATAGTTGTCCGAGATTGATAAAAGTAAAACAATGATAAGGTTGAAAAGTCTTGAGTTATAATCCTAAAGTATACAGTGTATTTAAAAATGCCAACAGTTAACGAGACGATATATACTAAAGGAATGCGAACGATAGCATTGTCTAGCCGCCTAACTAAAAATGACTTTTTGAAAATTGTCTAATTACAGTGTTAAGTTATTTTTTTTATAATAATGTAAACGTTTATGTATATTTTCATTAAATTTAAAACACCCCCCCCCCGTGAAACAAAAATTCCTTCTGATGGGTTTTATATATTGTTATTCAGCATCTTTATACCAAAGGGTTTCTTGTTTCACGGGGGGGGGGGGGGGGGGGGGGGGCATATGTCTACAGACCGAAATACATTCAAAAAAAGAATTTTGCTCTGTAAATTTCCGAAAAATAATTAACAGATATGTATTTTAATGAAATTTTACTTTTATAGCTAACGTAAACATGTGATTATTTAGTTTTAATGCACACATCGGCCGCTAAATAATATTTTCCTCATTCATGGATACCGATTTTAATAAAAACTTTAAGAACCCACCCCCCCCCCCCCCCTCTTCCCGACGTCAGCAAAACTTATGTTTAAGAATTAATTATTTGACTACAAATTTTATTTTGATAATAATCAATTAGGATTTCAACATACGTTTTAGTAGATAAATTTGCTTTTGAATATTTGACAAAAATTTCGAAATATTTGGATGTAAAATGAAGACAGGAAACGGGCGTTAAATCCCTGTCACACCGGAGCTGCGTCCTCACGGCGATCCCGCTGCGTTCTTACATAATGTAAAACGCTAAGGTAAACGCAGTAGAGTCTCCTACAGCGCCGTAACAACGCAACGGCATCTTCGTCCGTCGCGGTGGGATCGCCTTGAACATTTTAGAACGCCATGCGACGGCGCACACTTTGAACATGCAGAACATGCACAAAGTACGCGCCGTTGCTCTGCGTTCTGTTAAACACGCCGTAGAAGCGTGGTGAGGTCGCCGTGACAGCGCCGTAAGATCTCCAACAGCGAAAGCTCCGTCGGTGCGCTCAAGGAACGCAGCTAATCGCAGTGTAGACGCAGTGAAAAGTCAATTGCGCTTTCACGGAGACCTCACGGAGTGCTATGGGATCTCACTGCGTCTCTATCGCGCTCTCAGTGCGCTCTCACTGCGCATTCACAGCGTTTGAACATTTGGCTGCGTTCACACAGGGACCCCAAAGAGCTGTTGCTGCGTTCATCGCGCTCTCGTGCCGTTTCTTCTGCGTTTATACCGCGCTCCCACGGCGTTTCTAGTGCGCTGTCGTCAGGGCCACGAGCAATGGCTGTTGTACAATAGCAAGCGATGTAATAATTATCAAACTGGATGTAGATGACTTTGTAAAAAGTAGCATTTACTAATATTCCAAGACCTGTCAATGGACGTAGATGGAATTCATGCCATTTGGATCTGATGTTTTCACATCTTTTCTATGTTTTCTAACATCTAATAACGGATCTTTCTTGTAGACCTGACTACTAAGAGTTTTGTCATAGTCCTTCACAAATTGTTTAGGATTGGTTATGTTTCAATTACAATGTACCTTTTCATATAATCAAAACATTTTTTTTTAATCATTTATTTACTAGTTGTAAATTCTTGTTTGTTTCCCATACAATTGTACACATTAATATGTACCTACCAGGAAGTAAGGAACGTCTTGTGCGCGCAGTCAGCGCGCAGAGCACGCCGTGTACGCGCGGTTAAAACTTCTAGCACGTCATGAGCGCTCGGCGGAGACTCAGCGAGAGCGCAGTTAATCGCCAAGTAGAACTCCGTGAAAAGCAATTTCACGCCGTGTGAGCTCCGTAAGAACTCCTCGGTCGCCGTGACATCTCCACTTGTAAAATTTTTAAATAAAACTACATTTTTTCTCAATTTTCCTTGCGATCCTACCGCGATTCCATGAATTTTACAACGCTGTGAACACGCCGTGGGGACGCAGCTTGGTGTGACAGGGCCTTTAGCGTTTACAGTTTTTTCAACTCTTGTTACGTTACGTTAATTTTTTTTAACAAACTTTTGTTATAATTACAGACACAGTAAAGGCGGTAAATATGATATAAAACAAATTGCAACACGTTTATATCTGAATTTGATTTGCATCGGTCTTCTTTTTTGTAATAATAATCGCTTCTCCATTTATAATACATACTGGCAATCTGTGTAAATCACAGATATACATCTATATATATATATTTTTTTCATGTTTATGAGCAAAAATAAGTTTTCAATGCAATAAAGACAATATACTTACCAAAACATGATGATCCTGTCACAAATATTTGCAAAATTGTAACTCGTGCTACCTGATCCGACCACATTATCTTAAACTGATGAGGGAAGTAAGATATTGTTCATCAACTTTAACTTCCTTGTTGGGTCAAACGAATTTTATGTTCATTTGGGAAAAACTGAAAGGATTTTATTTTTGGGAGAGAGGTGGTAAGTTAAATATTGCTAGGGGCTTGGTAATATCTGATAAAGACACTCAGACGAGTTTACTTGTACATGCTGTGTGCTCTCCTGTCTTCCACTTTAGAAATGTGAAAATGAAACTAACGAATAAATATTTAGATTTCATTATCATTAAAACAAATCCAAATGCCTTAAAAATTCATTGTGCATGGTCTTTATCTTGAAGGGTTCCTTTGCGGAAACAATTAAAACTGAAAATAGGGTAATCTTCTCAGTGAAGTTCTTTTCAAAGCCTGCTGGCTTTTCAAGCAAATATAAAAACCTGTACTGAGATCTACATGTCCTTGTAAAGATCACATGACTATATTCTTTTATATTTTAATTCTTCTAGATAGCTATAATGCATTCAAAACAGAATTATGTGTTTCTGTATGGACATACGTACTCTCTTAACCGACATTCCATTAAAAATTGATTTAAAATAGGTTGTCGGCCTCCCTTCAATGAAATAGGTGTTCTACTACAATATGTATATGCATACAAAATAATAGCAACCTTTATACACAAATATATTTTTTCTCAAATCAGGAACAAAATAATAATCTTGTTTTGAATTTACCAAGTCAATGAACTATGGACAAGTGTTTAGCACTAAGAGTTGGCATCCCGTTATGTAGTGATCACATCCGGTGTCTGTTTTGTGAAAAGGTTGTAAATTACATTTTATGATGGAGAAGGAGCATAATTTATACGTCACTTATATTGTTTTAAAGCATTAATTTAAAAAAAACCAATGTTATATCTATTATTTTTATCAATCCGCCTATCCATCAACCACATTCTCTCTCTCTCTCTCTCTCTCTCTCTCTCTCTCTCTCTCTCTCTCTCTCTCTCTCTCTCTCTCTCTCTCTCTCCAAACACTGCTATTCAATTTATGTACACTTGAACCAAATCAGACACAAAGCGTTGTGTGAGTCTTGGGGTGAAATGTATCGTTGTTCACAATTTTAGAATATGACCTACTGTAACGTCAGAAAAGAATGACTTCTGAATAATGTCGTCAAACGCTCAACATTACACTGAATACATAACCTCTAATAACCGAAGAGTCAAAACTTTTACCGCTTTATTTATAACTGACACAAAACACCGAATGGATTCCCTTGACATAAAATATCTGCGGTAAAACACTAATCATATTAGAGAAAATGTGTAACTCATATTGATTTGTGATGGTTTATTTGTTTAGTGTTGTGGAATCAGCAGGTGTGAGTTATACATGCACATCCCTATTTCATTTTCAGTCGAAAGTTAAGGGGAATACCGGTATATAAAATACCCGCACACAATCCCTTGTTCATGATGACAGTATATAATAGTCGTTATTGTTAAAAATATCATAAACGTTTAAGTTTACTTTCACTTAACTAGAAACAAAGTGGATAATTTGTGATTTAATTTTTGTTTAAAAATGACGTTTTTCTGTTCCTGCAATAAAATTGATAAACATTAGCGACACACGTTGAAATCTTAGATTTTACATATTGCTTTTTTTTTTGATAATGATGCGTTTGTTGGGGAATAAATTTTAAACTGTGGCTATTGAACATTTTTCAGGGGAACAACAATCAAACTAAACGGAAAAAATGAGTTGAAGAGAGGATCTATAAAGGAACAGATTGAATTTCCATTACAGTGTTAGTGTTCTAAATTTTGACTTTCCAAACTTTAGTTTAATACAGGTAATCATTTATAAAGAGAATTTTAAAACCCAACGGTCTAATTAGAAATAAAATATGATATACATGTCAAAACAACAACAAGTCTGAGTAATGAAACACACTTTTTATCATTTATGTAATGATATACACAATGAATAACTGGTTTGCGACAAATACAATTAAAAAATTTGGCAATCTTATACGGATAAGACACAATGGAAACAATGTAATGATTTTTGTACAGGATATTTTATGATTCAACTGTTTAATACTATAAATAATATTTGTTGTAAAATACATCTAACTACAGTCATCTAGCTTGTTTACATTTATACTGGCATCTACTGAATTAATCTACTGAATTAGTTTAAACTTAAAAAAAAGTGTGATCAGAAAAGGAGTAGGAAAAAATGACGTGAAAAAACTATATCAGCAGAATGAAGATAAAACAAATCATATACGGTACCTGATAAAGTGTATCCATAGACAAAATCTGTTGTTAAATGTTATAATTGCAATTACAAATAGCAATATTTCATTCAGACATATATTTTGCATTTAGAAATGCCATTTTTTATATTGATCATGTAATTTGCATTGTTCATCACTTGGGCATAAATAACACGGTAGTTGTTACATATTGGCATATATTCCATCTTCTGATACAGATAACAATAACAGTTCATAGCATCTCCTGTATTCTTCCTACAAAGAAACAAACGTGACTTAATGTATCGTTTTGATTTTGTATGCAAGATACTGTATACAGGGAATTATATGCTAACGTTTTGTCTTTGCCCCTTAAAGCGAGAACATTAAAAAAACCTGAATGAAATTTATTGTTTCATATCATCTCTCTTTAAACTCAAATGTGTCTTGAAAATTGTTAGATGGGGCAAAAATATACAGAATATACTTTATAAAGTATACATTGTATACTGTTTCCAGTCAATATGCTTTTGTTTATATATATATATATATATATATATATATATATATATATATATATATATATATAAGCTTTTCTCCGTCATTACCATTTTAGTGATGACTTCCGGTCGTCTTGTGTGGATTAATCTGACAGTGGTCAATAAGTCCACCTCTCCGTCCATACGTAACTGTTGGAGGGCGTTATGTAAAACGCAGAATACACCAGCTGGACCAGCACCGTCCCTGTCAAATATATACCGTAATGTTGGAGGCATTATATAAAACACAAAATGTACCAGCCGAATTGGGACCATCATAAAAAGTTTAATACTTTAAAATTAAAGGACGTTATCTAAAACATAGAATATACCCGCTAGACCGTATCTTCCCTGCAAAATATAAACTCTACAGTTGGAGGGCATTAAGTAAAGAATAAAATGTACATGTACCAGTCAAACTGGCAAATACTGAAAACGGTGATTAACATGTATGATATGCAATCACAATGCATGTGCATAATAGCGAACATCCGATATGTGTAAAAAGAAGCCTTTTCCTCGGATGTGTATACTAGAAGATTTAATCCAGAGCGCTTTCCCCTGATCGGCTCTTCACTCATGCTTATTTGGAAGTCATTCTATGTGTTCTTAATAATTAGGTTGAATTTTTTTTCTGTAGCAAACTTTCAGTTATTACTGGCCGCCGAAAGGCGGTCCATTACTTGATACACATTTAAATATTGTTACTGCGTTTCTGCGGGTTAATTCTTTTTAATAGAATTAATACGATGCTTATTTTTATGAATTAAAACTAAATTTGCATGTAGAAATATGTTTTATGCCTTTTAGAAAATATCACATATTTTTGTTTTACTCGTAAACGAAAAGTAGGTTATACTTGGTAGATTGTCGTATTTGGCGCGTTTTTATCGAGATTATAATCTCTTCGGAAAATTTCGGAGTTCTTCATTCTTTTCAAAACAATGCATCAGGATCGGTATGCGGGACCTAGTAAAAACCTGAATGACCTGAATGTCATTAAATTTTATATAAATGATATATTTGAATTTCTATGTGCCGTGTCAAATAAAATGACTTTGCGTGTGTATTTATTATATTTCCATGTAAAATGTGGTAGAAAATATCATGAAATGACATTATATCAATTATTTTCGCAAGAATATGACAGAAATGAAAATTTGAATTGACTGGAAAATTTGAACTAATCCATTTTTATTTTATTATGAGGTCCCTTGAAATCATATATTAAACTAATGCATTAAGTTATCATTCAATACAATGCAACGAAAAAAAACCAAAATGGTTTGAAATACATAATCTCTAAGAGAAAAATGATGAATTGAACTTTGTATTAGAGTAATGTACAAATCAATGTGTTCTCCATTACTTCATACTATGGCAATGGTCATACAATTTCCGTTAGAAATGCTTACAGTAACGAAATCGATTCTTTATGATAATAGTAAAATGTTAAACTAACAAGTTGCTGAAAGTTTATTAAAATTTACCATAAAAATTAGTTCAACCAACTCTTATTTTCTTCTTTATGGTGTGTTGTTATGTTAACAACCAATGATTCATACAATAATTATATTTTTTGCGGCCCATTTGACGCTTGCGTCAATATGATTTTTTGTTTTGTACTTAAACTTACTTGCTAATGACGACTGAGGTAAACTCGTTTACTTTTCCTTTTTCAAGCAGCAATTCTACACCCTTTAACATAGCATTATCGTTTTCAAAAGGTATATGGAAAACATCAACATCCTGTTTGGTACTCTGTATCACAACAAAATGAAATGATTTGCATTAAAAAGTACATACTTACAATTGGAGCGACCTGCTGATTGTCAGTACATCGTTTGTTTTTGATTATTCAAATCTATGATTTGTATTTTCGAAACAATGCACCAATTTCAATGTAGTTTGCAAATTAACATGAATATAATGTCAAACGAAACTCACGTCAGTTTCAATTAATAATTTGTCTTGTGTAACTCCACTGATGCTACTTCCTGTTTCACTTGAGGTTAAATTATAAGGTGCACATATGCACGAACAACCTTTTTTCGGAATCCACTCTATTTCCTGTAAAGAAAAAAGAACACAGCTATTTAAGTCGTGCTTTGGTATATAATTTTTGATCATCATTCTGCTGCTGAAATAGACAGCGCAATTAAGTTGATAATTTAAAAAAAAAACATGTAAACGACTGTCTGTCGATCAATGAAAATACCTCGTTGGCATCAGATAAAATTACAATCGCCTTAACATCATGATCTACACACAGTGTCCACAAATCAACAGTCGTGGCTTGAAAAGGGGCTTGTGTGAGAATAATCCCACTGAGGTTCGAGAAAGACTAAAACAAAACAAAAATTGATATTCATTGACATCATCGCATGTACATTCGAGACTGTCATATAACAAAACAAAAATACGTATTGAATTTGAATTTATAAAGTATGTTTTACTAAATAGAAGAAAATGCGCATAGAATGTTATTTATTTGTGATACAGAAGAAATATCATGTGTAGAATATCAGGTTTCTTAGTAGTTATGACTTACTGGAACACATATTGCGTTGATGTAGTCGGTTCTCCCTTTTACATACGACGTCAAGTAAGGTCGATACTTGGAAACTAAAGAAAAATTTAAAAAACATAATCACATTACCACAGTTTATTCCAAAAGTTATAAAATTGATATATTGAAAATTTGTACTATAAACACTTACAAATATTTTTTTTAAGTTTACTTTCAATAATGCACTGATCTTAATTCAAATTCTAGCTATAGAATCTGAGCCACAAATTACATGACAAACAAGCCCTTAAATATTTTGAAAAGAAATACATGTAAACATATATTTCGAACATTAGTTGTGAACGAATGACTGCCATCAATTACAGATTAACTATAGTTAAACTATCTAATATTTAGTTCAGTTAAAATTAATTGAAAGACAAACCAGATATGACATTCATGTTTGAGTTTTTGTCTTTATTTTCTGGCTTCATTCCGTCTTCTTTATCGTCGTCATCAAAAACTGGTTTCGCAGTTTGCAGAAACTTTAATATGATATGTAATGTTTTGAAAATTTTTATGATTAACTTTCTATAATATGCTATGCAAGGACGATTTTTACAAACTGCAGACCATTTGTAAGTTTGAAGAAAAGTTTATCAAACATCACATATCACATATCATTAACATGTAACAAAAACATTATTGTTTTCTTTTATTTTGATTTTAAAATAGTGTGAAGATTACTTTCTTCCTGTTAATATACATTTGCCATGATTCTAAATCTAGTACAGTCAACATTTTTAAAATTTTTTTTAAACAGATATCAAACTCCTCCATCATTAAAAATTATGCCTTACCTTGTATTCTTTATAAAGGGCCGTCTGATTTAACGGTGCTGAGTCCTGTAACAATTCAGTGAGTTTGTTCGGTATGTCGCTCTCATGTATAACCGTATTCTCGTCTTGGAATCCAAACAACAATACTTTGTGAAGAAATATGTACTGGCCCTAAGAATGCAAAAAAGTATCAATATTGTGTAGAAATATATACTGGTCCTGCTTGTTCGGAACCACTGTTGAAATTCAGCATTTTGATTGTTACACAGTATTTAAAAAAAGTAATACATTTAACTTTAGAAAAATCAACATTACTTTTCTAAAAAATTAAATTTTAGGCATTTTTGCCTATATAATCTACACGCTGATTGTGAGGCATTGCATTGATTCACTACAGTCTATGCCAAATCGTTATTGATATATTATCGAGTTTTTTCATGTTATCGTTTCGCTAATCAATCACAATTTGGCTTATATGTTTTTTACCGGTGTCTGGACCATCGTCATTCTGTCATCTCTCATTTGTTTAACAAACTTAAACACGTTGATTCTCTTTGTTTCTCTTCCTTGTTTTAACATGGAATCTAGACCAATGAATGTTCCAGTTCTTCCAACACCAGCGCTTAAACAATGCAAAATTATATCAATTTGTTCATCTCTAGATGAATACAATAAAGTATCGGCTTTGATTTAAACATCGTTTCTTTTGTGCTAGAAAAAACTATTTTTGGGTTTTCAATGCTTTCAGTTATTTCTTTCTTCAATTTCATATATATTTTTTGCACAAATCATTTTCCCTTTCTTTCTTTGAGTCTTCATCATAGTCGGTTTTATAAACTATCACTGATGCAAATCGGTATCAGTACTTACCTGCAGTGAACTAACATCGGTCCTCCTGTTTGATAGCTTCTGGTGACTGCTTTGTGAAACTGAACCAATCCTAGTTCTTCTGGTGTCCCGTGGTCTGGCCAAGCAGTGAAGTGGAAATGAGTTATCATTCTTTTTACAGAAGACTGTTAAGAAAGCAAATGTAAGTAATTAAAAAATATGTTATAGTCGTAAACAGAACTCAGTTGTATGAAAAAAATAAATCAATATATTTTAAACAGTCTATCAACAGAACTGAAAAGAAAACAACTTAATTTCATTATCTTACGTTCGTGTTCTGGACTGTAAATTTCCTAAATGTATGGAAAGCATACACCGTTTCCTTCAGTAGATGCATTTTACACGGACCAACTTCTAGTGGTTTATCTTTAGTAGGCCAATACTGAGTACATTTGTTCTAAAGATTTAAAGAAACAATTTTTTCAACTTGCTTACTGAAAACAAAACAAACAAACAAACAAAAGGAAAAGAAAAAAAAACTGAAAATGTTTACACAATAGAAATATTTTTTTTTATAAATACATGTACGAATCGTTAATACATGTACCTTTCCGTTTTCGACAATATTGGTTAGCATTACGATAAATTTGACGTTCTCTTGCCAAATCATTCTCCAGAAGTCAGTGATAGTATTGTTTTTTGGACCTGTACATTGTTAAAGACAAATAAGCATTGTATTATTCTCATGATTTCAATGACGACTAGCAAATGATTAATATATTTCAACATTTTTTGCAACATTTATTACTGAATTTCCATTATTGATTTTCATGAAATACATGTTTATGAGAAAACCAGCCTAATAAGTACTAACGGAGAAAAAAAAAGAAAAATATTACCCTGTGCAGCTATATTCATCCTTTGACCGTTAAAATCCTGTTTAAAACGAAAATGTAAAAACATGTCCATGTATTAACTAGCGAAAATGAATGTTCATCAATAAAAAAAAAATATAGAATCTATTGATATGAATGCAATGTATTTAACCTTTATGAAGTTAGCGTTGATATAATCATTATCCCCGTCATCCCAAGTGTCTTTCAGAATAACTCTTGAGTGGTCATCTACAAAAATAACTACAAACATGTACTGTAAAATCATTTTTGACTATTTTTTTTTTAAAAGTGTATCTCTATCTACATGTAATATGCGTATTTTTGATTGAACAAATATATTACATGGGAACGTGGTTTTGAATCTGTTCTTCACTATGTTTTCTTGCTTCTTCCCTTCTTTACATACAGAAGTATTTCCTTCAGGAAGTCTCTGAAAAATACAAACGTTTTCAACAATTTGATTAAATTTATTCTTATCGTTTTGGTGGGTTTAATTTTAACAATTTTTGAGTAGTCGTTGAAACTTGCATTTATGTAAAATAATGAACTAACGAAAATGTTACTGTTTTTTTCTTTAAGAGCCAGATATATTAGTCATATGAATACGTTTACTAAGTAAGTAAGAAAGTAATTGATTAATTAAGTGTTTAGATGCTAATATTACAAGTAAAATTATTAAATATTTCCTTCTTTTATACATTAAAACAAGTGTTTTGGCTAAAATGTCTTGTAGATTTGAGTTACTCATTAAAAAGAGTAACATCATTTTCACAAAACTCTTCAAATTTTACCTCAATGTTTTTGGACTGTGCAAATAGATCAAAGCGCAAATCACTATAAAATTCACAATGTATTCAAAAGTATTTTTCATCCTCTCAAATAAAATTTGCACAATAATAATCTATGAATAGTTAAACCTATTAGCCATAATTATGATAAAAGCTGGCAGAAAAGCAAATTTGCAATGAATTAAATAATCATGTGGGGTAGCTGTCCTTGCTTAGAATCATAAGTGTCAAAATAAGAAACAAATAATGAGCATAATTCAGTCAATATATTAAACTCAATACCCTGTACTCTGATTGAAACATATTATTTTCTCCGGCGCTTTTCTCGGATATTACACGCTGTAAATCTTCGACGCGAATAACAGTGTTGACCTCTGCCGTATTATAATATCCCCCGTCGTCTTCTGGCAATGTATGATTCATATATTCTCCAGTAGATGTGTTTGGTAAATCGTCTGTAAAAAGAAAACCAACCCAAAAAAATGTACACACACATACAAAAGATAAAATAAAATAAAACAAAAACAAACACCCCCCCCCCCCAAAAAAAGAAGAAGCCGTTAATGAGAATTAAGCATGTAATAAAAACTTAATGACGCATTACGGTGTGTGACCACTGTTCTTTTTGTTTAGCTTTGTAAAATGATCATTTTACAATGATTATATTTCTCCATCCAGCAGATCTTTTTCCTTTACAAGAAAATGGGTATGCTTATCTTTTTTTTCTTCTTAGAATAAATCCGTTCTTCGTGTCTTTTAATTCTTGAAAGCACACGTTGATCCACCACTGTATATTAATCTTACCTTTAAAATCTGCATATTTTCTTCCTTTGCTAGACAATTTTGAATGGAACGTATGCGGCTTCGAAGTTTCGTTATTGTGATTATCTTTTTCTCCCCCTCTACGTCTGTAAAAATTAGGATATTTGACATCTTTAGGCAAAGCTGTTTAAGTTAAAATTATTTTTTTTAAGTTCACCATATTTCGTTTTTGAAAGGAACTGTAATTTAAAAAAATTATGATCATAATATCATGTTGAGAACATTTCAGAATTTAAAATCGACAATAACACTGATTTGTTTTCATTAAAGATTATTTGCATGTTGCCGGAAAAGTTCGCATTTAATCCTATTTAGCAATATATGATAAAAACAACGCGTTTAATTGAATAATAAGATATATAAATTGTCCTTGTATTTTACAGATATCCGAACAGTGAGCAGGCTATACAATTTAATAAAATGACATTGATATTGATTAAGATTTTTATATACTTTAAATAATAAATTTATGACATATTATTGAACAAACTTATTTTACCGTCTATAGATAAAACCAAAAACACCCACAACGACCAGCACAACAAGGACAGAAACTACGCCTCCAACTACAGCACCTGTTGTGGAGTCGTTTTCGTTGTCCTTTATTTCTATTGGTTCTAAAAGAATATAAAAGTTTCAATTCTGTTTTCAATAAAGGCAAGGACTAATCTATATTGCATTAGCTTTTTCTAAAATTAGGATACAGTATTGTTACACAAATTTATTGTTTGTTCAACACGTTTTCATTTCAGAAAAATATCCAAATTAGAATAAAATCCACAAAAATTAAAAAAAAAAAACAACAAAAAAAACAAAAAACAAAACAAAACAAAAAATGGAAAAACAAATCACCACAACTAGTAGTTTTCCTTCCATCTTCACATCCAAAAAGACAGTGGCCATAGAGTCTATCGCAACTAGGTGCACTTGAATTGCAATTTGTACAGGTTTTGTTACAGTTTTCTCCATAAAAGCCAATGTTGCACTCTAGAAATTGCAAAATCGTATGATGAAAAATATATGTTTTTCAATGTCTTGGAGACGTTGCATGAATCAAAGTATCATTTCTTACTAAATATTACACTGAAGTAAAATTAATGCGTTTTTTTTATTATGATAAAGTATGAACTGTTTTTAAGTAGTATATCTTAATATAAATATGAATATTTATTTTTTTCAGAACAAATTTATTCCTGTTTCATTTCTAAGCATCACAAACAGAATTCTATTGTTTACTAATTAAAGAAAATTGCGTAAAATTACACACCTTGGCACAAAGGCATTTGGAAGTTTGAACTGCAACCGTTTAAACAATTTCCATTTTCTTTGTTACACGCATGTCCACTTTTGCAATGACCACATCTGCCGGTACAGTTTGCGTTGTAGAAACCGTTTTCGCACACTTCGAATAATAAACAATAAGCGTGTAAGTTTTAAAAAAGCACTTATAAAATAGTCTGCAAAATCAAATATTTTTTTCATAGATAAAATGATTGTAAAAATAACCTTCACATTTGGGTTGCTGGAAGTTAGGTACACAACCACTATAACAATGTCCGTTGTGTTTATCGCATGCGTGTCCATCTTTACAGCGACCACAATTTATGTTACATGTATCTCCATAATATCCGTCTTTGCATACTGAAAACAAACAACCGTACATTTTTTGATAGATTTCTCTGCAACGGATACATATATGCATAAAGCAGTGTATCAAATTGTAACTCTGCTTTGAAAATGAAATCTTTGGTCAACTGTTGAATAGCAAAAACTAACAAGTCTATTAATAATAATAAATATAATTTCACCTTGGCAAAAAGGATATAGATAGTGGTTGCTGCATCCATTAGCGCAGTATCCAGTATCTGGTAAACATACTTCTCCATTTACACAATGTCCACACACTCCAGTACATGTGCGATTGTAAAATCCGCCAACACATTCTATGAATAAAAACAATATCAAGAGTAATTAAATACAAAATCAAAACGAAAAGAACATAGTAACATATCGACTTAAATACAAACTTTTTTTTTTTTTAGAATTCTAATGTTTAAAAATTTTACATTCAGATACAGGTGTAATATTAACGATGTTGTTACTGATGTTACTGCAGTATTACAAATTAGAATGAAATATATGGGGAGCAAATTAGAAAAATGGAATTACAATACAATAAGATTAAAACATGTTATCTTTCACATTAATCATTACTTTTTGATTCCAGTATCTCAATTCTTTTAACATAATTTTTATTTTTTCAAATTATATTTATATAGAAAACAAGAAGTTGCAGAGACTGTAAACTCCTTAATGAGATAGTCATAGTGAATTATGTACTTAAAAAATATATGAGTTTATAAGTTTAAAACAATCACAATGCGTATTCAGGTATTATTAGAGATACCAATGCTATTAATATAACAGATCGTATGTATACAAAATTGAATATATGTAATGTATTTTAACATTACTTAATCAAACATTGAACGGGCACGGCCAAATCAAGAGAAAGAATGAGCAAGTGCAACAACAAATGGTTGCGTTTATCTTTGATCTGATAGATTAATTCAGCTGATTAAAAGCTAATCATTTTTTTACTTCAAGTCTGAAAATAGACACACCCAAGATTTTATTGTAAAATCTACGTATCTTTGCATGCTTTAAATTTACCTTGACATAAAGGAGCTTGGAAGTTTGACGTACATCCATTCAAACAATGCCCGTTCACTTTATCACAAAACTCTGAATTGGAACAATGGCCGCACACTCCTGTACATGACGAGTTGTAAAATCCATTTACACATTCTAAGAAAGGAAATATAGGAATACAAACCGTGGTTTACAACAACAAAAAGGCCCGTAGGCCACATCGCTCACCCGTGGAACAAAAAGTATGATAAAATCAGCTTAATTGAATCATAATACAAACTATCTTGATAATGTTGTATAATACATGTAGATCCTGTATAAATAAAAATCCATTGTTACTATTGGATATTCTTATTCTTATTATCATTAGTCCCTATTCTGATAGGATAATTTTATAGTCAGAACACATGCTGACCATTGCAGTTCTCAAAAAGGTATTAAACAAGTGTTTATGTCTATGGAATATTAACTTACATCAAACTCTGAACCCCTTGTGACGTCCAGGAATTTCTGAGAAGAAGATTTTTAAAGATTTACTTTATATATACCAATGTATAAACTCGCATTGTAGCCCCACCCATTCCCAGAAGTCATGATTTCCATAACTTTGAACTTACACTACCTGAGGATGTTTCCAAACAAGTTTCAGCTTTCCTTTGGGAATTAGTTTCTGAGAAGATTTTTAATATTTGCTCTATATATTCCTTTGTAAAAACTCGACCCCCATTGTGGTCCCACCCTACCCCTGGGGGTCATGATTTTCCCAACTTTGAACTTACACTACCTGAGGATGCTTACAAACACGTTTTTAGCTTTACTGGTCAAATGGTTCTTGAGAAGATTTTTGAAAAATTCTCAAAAATAATCAATAATTCCTAATAAACTCCCCTTTAAAAAAGGCGTGGTCCTGAATGTTCAAAAATTTGAATCATCTTTGCCTAAGGGTGCTTTATATTAAGTTTGGTTGAAATTGGCCCAGTACTGTTTAAGAAGATGTCGAAAATGTGAAAAGTTTACGGACAGACGGACAGACAGACGACAGACAAAATATGATCAGTAAAGCTCACTTGATCTTTCAGCCCAGGTGAGCTAAAAACCCACATCCCTATAGAAACAAATTTAGTGTCAACTATACCTGCGTTCTAATATATCGAGGAACTAAAACTTCCTTCCAGAACAGAATATTATTAATGCGGAACACGATTCGGTCACGTAATATTTTCTTTTGTGATCTTTTTAAAAAAAAATGTACATTTGAAATTTCCGCTGCTCTTTGAGATCTTTTCTGTTGAGTACTGTGAAGTACATGTAAGGTTAAAAGCAGACCGGTTTTAATGTTTAACAGAGAATTGCTAAATGTTCAAATCAACGAGATCAAAACAACATTGACGTTGATGAACATTATTATTTTTTAAAATATGTGGTCTCATAATTGCAACATCGTTAGCATGCAAATTAAAGCTGAACACCGCTCGTAAATAGGCACTGTCCGCCATATTTCTCTTTAATCACTACTGTCCCTACAACCCTTATATAAGGGACAGACCTCTAAACAGTTCAAAGTACTTCGCTGTAGAGGTCTCACCTGTGTGGACGTACATTTTGCCTCACCGTGTTACCCGGTCGCGATAAAATTATCAAATTTTACGCACTTTTTGAAGCCAGGAGAATACTAACATCAAATAAATTGGTCAATGCATTATTTACGAACAGAAAATGAACATAAGATAAGAAAAAAATGCATAAAATCTAAAGACCACGAAAGGAATACTACATGTCGGCCACGAGGTTAAGGTATGCAATCGGGTGTAACGAAATCGAAGGGTTCATATACCAGGTATCTGTGTGACGGTGCCTATATGCGAGCGGTGTTTTGGAAAATTCAAGAAAAAGTGTCGTGTCGCACCGTGGCCGCCCGTGTAACTCCGTGGCCACTGTGTTACTCTGTGGATATCGTTATCCGAGACGTTGATAGAAATGGAGTAGTGGTACTGTATCACTTATTGGCTCAGACCAGTTATCGGCTAAACTGAGAGTTCGGGTTAATAGCACGGGACTATCCTAGATTTTTTAATTCAGTCGTCTGTTTCGACTTAAGAAAAGTAAGTTTGCTTGAAAACTTTCTTTACTATGTTTTAAATATGAGCTTAAACGATCATTGTTTACCGCTGATTTACATCTTTGCACTTTCAGCAGCGGGGGATGTGACGTAATAAATTAAAAATAAAATATTACCTCTTTGTGATACGTTATCATATTCCTTCTTTGATTTGACATATTATATCAATACATATAACATACTTAAACAAAGGGAGTTCACTAAATTCCGAGAGATTCATAGCGCAGTTGAACGCTTGACTGCACAATATGTATTGAATAGTCTACGATTTTGTGTATGACCGTATGATAACAAACGAATAATTTTATGAGGTTTGTTTATGTATCATAACCCCTACGACCTTTAGTCTGACCCCACAAGGGGCATAATTCAAATTACATTTTGCAAAGTAAAAAAATCAACATGTACAGGAATTTTACTATGTTATTATCACGAAGCCGATAACTGGTACAGTAAATCGTGAAAACTCGTCAAATTCGGAGCGTGGTTAAAATCACAAAACAATATGTTTTTGAGTTCTAAATAATGATATATTCAAACAAATGGATAACTAAGGAGTTCACCATTTAAAGTATGTCAAGTGTTATCCAAAAATATCAAGAAATAAGGATATACGAAAAGAAAACGTAAAATTGTAGCCGATAACTGGTACAGTGCCAGTATGTTTAGAAATAAAGAAATTATTGCTAAACAGGGGTTGAAACATATATATCCTTTTCATATTAAAAAAACATGTCGACTTAAGTTTCACGGACTCAGAAAATTGTCGGAGCTGACAACGTGAAGTTATTTTTTTTTTATCTGAAAATTCGACGTAAATAGGTACCTTTTAATTCATTTGTTTTTAAATAAATTAAAATAAATTCACCAAATATATTTAATAATCAATTAAGATATAATCAAAATTCAAATCAATTTAATTCATCGTGTTTTTTTTCTAAACACACGTGATGCTGTAACTGACAATCCGATTAAAATGTCGGGAGCTTAAACGTCTTATTTTCTGTTATCTGAAAACACTTTCTGGTTTATTAATTAATTTACAGCCTTACTTTCAACCAATTAAAAACGAGAAATGAAAACATTTCAGATCATATTATTTAAAAACATGTTAATGTGATGTTGTAAATAACAACCCCATATTACCGGTGACTCGAAGAATTTGGACTTCAGCTATTTATGTAGCAATAGATAAACAAATCAAAGTACTGAAGTACTGAAAGCCGGGCTCTTTTGGTGTCATTATGCATATTGTGTAGTAAAGACTGAAAATCTCTCTCTCTCTCTCTCTCTCTCTCTCTCTCTCTCTCTCTCTCTCTCTCTCTCTCTCTCTCTCTCTCTCTCTCTCTCTCTCATGCTTTTGTCGGGAAAGCGTCAAAGAGCGACCAAATTTTGTAAGCGGCTATAAACAAAAATATGTCTCTCTAGTAGAAAAAAGATTAACAGTTGCTGCTTTGAATTTTGCATGCGCAAGAAGCGTTATGTATACAACCCCCATTTTTTCAACGTACAGTAAAGTAGTTCTTGGAAATTCATGCGCATTGTATGTTTCAAAATTGCATAGTCTTGTTTTTAAAACACGTTATTGATAAGAAAACTAAAACAGATAGACAATTCTCTCGAAAATAAAAAAAAAATAAAACAAAATGCCAACACTTTTGACAAAACTTGGCTCTCTGTGTAACTATTTAGTATGGCGGAAGCTTTTACTTTGACGCTGTTTGGTTTTTTGTTTACTTTGCTATTTATAGTAACATTGGCGATTTGCCTGCCTAGAGCCAGGACTCTGCTTTCAGCAGAGCCCGGCTAAAAAATCACTTTTATATAATAGATTATAGATAAATACATGTACAAACTTTTGTTAAATTATTTTCAAGCATTGTACTAAAAATATACCCGCATTTCATAAAAAAACTTTCAACTTTATTTCTGTATAGCTGGTTATGGCCTCGTGATTTCACAAGAAACAAGAGGCCCATGGGGTCACATCGCTCACCTGAGCAACAATGGGCGTTCAAAAGATATTGTGCCATATGGTCCCTTGGTAAAATAACAAAAAATGAATATTGTCAAGTATTCGAATTTTATACTTATTTTTGCATACACGTAAATTTTGACATTGTATCTTCATGAAATACTATTTTTTACCAGAATAAGAAAATCCTACGCAAGACATAAAACTAAACATTTGGTAGGGGTACACTGTTAAGTTGTTAACTACCAATTCCCTATATTTTCGCTCTGCCCCCCCCCCCTCCCCCCACTTTGTAAAGCAACCAAAATATATGAGAGCATATAGGTACACTTTTTCATCAACTACCCACTAGTTACTGTATTTAAAAAAAAAATATAATAGTTATTGTATTTTATTTAAAACAATCCTACATGTATAGATGTGAAGAAGAAAATTGCATCTCAATGTGCTCTATTCCTCAAATTAAAAACATTCAAAAATTTAATTTGTCTTCTCCATTATAATTAAATGACTGTTATTTACCTCGCGTACAAACCAGGATAATTTTCCACTGTGATATTTTCTTAGGAATAGCGATAATTACTTTATCCCCGCAACAGAAATGTGTCGGAACTATGGAAACTGTTTTAAAGATGTCGTTTTTATTTACTCGTGTCTGAAAAACTATCAAAATTGATGTAGATTTCACATTATTTATTGTATAAAGAGGGGGCCCCAGAGAGATTGTATAGTGATACCTTTCATTACATGTAAAATAACATAGTGTCAAAATGTCGTATAAGGAGTCTATCTTACTTGTTTAAAATGCCATCACAATATTTATATAGTAATACAGATAACATGTTACAAACTCATAATGAAAAAGGAGAAAGCGTTACATACATACCATCACACCTGTCTCCCTGCCACTGTGACTGACAACCATTGGGACAGTTCCCTGTGATGTTGTTGCAAACATCGTTACCTCTACAATGCCCACACGTAGTGTTACAGTCACTACCGTAGAAGTTTGCGGGACATACTGTAATAAATTAGATATATTGGATAATTACTTAATTATGTTCGAATGGAACTTAAGGGTTTTTTTAAGCAGTAATTAAGATGTTCTTCACTTACTATATAAATAAATTTCAAAGGCTAAACACAAAACCAATGTTCGAAGATTAAATTCAATGCATTCCTTTAAATAACTAAATGAGAAAAAAAACCGAATTTATGCCTTTGATCATATCGTTTGAAATTACGTTTAACGAACGTCGATTGTCAAAGCAGAAGATTTCTTGTTTACTTCAGCGGCGTTTAAATTGAAAGCATTAAAAAAAAAACATGTAATGGTTAGGCAATATTCCCTTTTAATGTTTCGCTCAACGATTCAAAGCAATCATAGTATTGTATTATATGTACGGTTTTTGAATTCCATTTTCTCGGCGATAAACATTATCTATATCCCTGTAATATTATAATTATCTTGAAAAACGATTTTTTTTTAGAAATAGTTGGACCTTATTTTTACATTTAATGATGGTTTGCATTAGATATGTTTGATTCTGTATTGTCCCAAAAAAAAGAACCAAACAGAAAGAATAATTAAAATGTACTGGTTTTTTCCATGAAAAGTAGAAAGGCAAAGAATAGTTGTTGGGTTTTTTCTAGTTGCAATGATGTTACAAAGTTATTTCGTTTATAGTTACCACGTCTTTACACATTGCATTAAGTTTTGACCAAAATATTTACAAAGTGTCAGTTACCACTCAATAACATAATTTTGAAATAACAATAACAACATACTGTTACAAAATGCTCCAGTCCACTGGTTTGCACACCCGTTATCACACATTCCCGTCAACTTATTACACGGAGCACCGTTTTTACAATGGCCTGGACAGTCTATGCATAATTTGTTTGATATGTATTTATTGCCCGTACACACTATAGAAAAAAAAATACACAGATCAAACCAAAATATATTTAAGATTGTAATAAGGATCCTGTAAATTATGATCAATGTTAAAATGTAATCAATTTGAAATAAGAGAGACTAGAAATGAACAGATGTTTTGTTTTAGGATATATTGACAAAAATGCGCTAAGATATGGTATAGCATTGAATGATAAATTTTTGACGTCGTCGTGTCAATAACTGCCGTCAGGTGAGCAGACAAATTGAATAACGCGCGTTAGCGCGTTATGATAATTTGTCTGCTCACCTGACGGCAGTTATTGACACAACGACGTCAAAAATAAATCATTTAATGCTTATATTTTCATTCCCTTACTGAAGAAATCAATTGTTTACTTAAATAAATCGATATAAAGTGCAGATTACGGAGAGAGTGAATAAGTAACAGTTTTATAAAACCGGTTTAAACTGGTTTTCACATAGACTGTTGAGATGAGATCGACGAGCATGAAAATATAATCCACATAAATAACTCTTGAAATGTTGCTTTTAACAATAAAGTCAATTTTTTTGTTGAATAATTATATAACATGGTGTTTTGACAACATTCATGAAATACATTTTTTAACCGATAACATAGAAATCACTGTTTGAGAACTACTTATGTAAATTACTCGTAAATTCATACGCAGTTTAGAGGCATTTAAACATCACGGAATTTAATGGAAAAACACAGTGCAATGTAAATATTTATCAATATGTGAAAGATGAAGATTTTTTAAAAAGCAAAAGGTCAATAATGGTGAACGTAAAGCTTGAAAATGAGAGAACGTATGCTTCTGACATAATATCAAATAAAAGCAATGATAATGAAATGGACTGTTATAGAAATGACATGTGGTGATAACGAAAAGTATAATTATATACAGTCATATTATTGATTTTATAGTCCTGGCATCATTACAATTAAATCAAGATTGTGACCGCATGTGTATTTTTATGATACCATCATCTTCATTACCTTACTTATTAGAATAAATCAGAATATTTAAAGTATTCCGTCTCTTGACAACTTTTTTTAATTGTCGATACAAAACTGCGACAGACTCAATGGCAATTAAGCTATGTGTATTAGGATAAATACTTAAGGAATAAGATTTGATACTTTATTTTGTGAATAGTATTTCAAAATAAACAATAATTGTAAAGGTCAATTTCATTGTTAAAACAAAAATTGTAAGAGATAATGCCATTGTTAAAAACAAATATCTTAAATCTCCATTCCTTCACAATAAAAAAGAAATATTTTTATAAAACGGTTTACCGATACAGTCAATTGTGAGTGCGTTTGGGTCAGAACATCCATGTATACAGGATCCATTGAAGGCGTCACAGCCTCCTGTACAATTAGAGGAACAAAGCTTGGTACATCCGTTCGAATACCTTCCTGAATCACAACCTTAAAAGTACAAAGTAATATGTTATAAACTGATTTATAGTCAATGCCAATTGTGTTTTTAAATGCTCGGATGGTTGTCACTATTATCTTCAAGGTAACTATTATAAAAAAAAAACACTTGTTTCAAAAAGCATACTTTAAACTTAATGATATACCATGATTTTTTTTTCTTCTAATTTTGTCTAGTCAATTTGTGATTAAAGGAATGTCGAAAAAGTGATGTCTTTACTTTGAGTATCATGGTTAAACAATGTGTTAAGAAAAATTTTAATACGGAGGCTGTTTATATATTTTAATGAAAATATGTATATGTATAATCGAATGAAATTTGCGATTGTATAATAGTTTTTTTCTACCAATTTTGTTGTTTTTTTTATAACAGAGCCTTGGTAAAGCTATACGTAGAGAGTTCTGAATGATATACTATGGACTTTCAATTTGAGTAGTCAGTTAGTTTCAGCTGGTATATCAGAATGAGTTGTGCTATAAAGTGAATGTTATATTTGTGACATTAGCGTAACTCCTTCCCCAGTCGGCCTTTATTTTTTCACTGAATATGTCTATTAGGCTGATGGTATCACCCTTACAATATAAAAGTTGGTTTATGTTTCATTTTTCTACAAACTTTACCAACTAAATTACCAACGACGTTTGGTCCCGTTTTTCTTCTTTCAATTTAAGGAGAAATTCCTCTAATACTATATCACTGATAAAACATAAAGAATATTTACAATAAGAAAGAAATAAAAAAAAACCACAAACCCATTACTCTTATTTCACATATTTCTATCCCAGTATACAGCACGTTGTCGTCTGGACATTTGGATGTATATCCATTTGGTCTTTTATTGATGAACGTTATTCCTTGCGTAAGGTTGTTAATAGTGACGTTCATAACAGACATTGGACATCCAGACTGTGGGTCATGCTGATACACCTTGTGTTTGGGACCGGTAAGGGGATAAAAAGTTCTCGGGATGTATGTATAAATGGAAAACCCGGTTGATCTCCCAAAACCTGTCAACCATAAATCAGGTGTATTAATTTGTCAAATCTAAAACTAAAAGAACGATAGTTATGCAAATCTTAAAAAGTCATAAGTCTATAATAAAACAAAATGTTCATAAAAGTATTGCATGCATATACTGATATGTATATTATTTCCGATTAAAACGCTTTTAAAAAAAGTCAAATACTTACTATCAGATCTAAAGTATATTTCTATGTAGGCTACGTTAAACTTTTTTTTCAACCAAACTTTCCACCATGTAGAAGTATTATGGTTTCCTTCAACATCCGTTATGGCACAAGAGTTCGATAAGTAGTTCTGATTGATGTTACCATCAATAGCTTTACCAGCTGTCCAAGCGTTTTGCTGAGGAGGTGCGCCCATGTCCGCTATTCCTCTCAACCCTTGATCTTGAACCAGATTAACTGAAAAAAATATGTCATTATCGTAAACTGTAGAATGATTTCATATTTTTGATTTTTCTATTTTTTTTTAATTTCAAAATGATACATCATTGAATCTTAAACTTCTTAAATAGCCCTGCTTTATTAAAGGATAAGACATTGCAAATCACTTTGCGTAACTATTTGTTTTATTGTAAATTAGTTTCTGGTCACAGCACAACCTCTACTTTTTCTTGTGAAACTAAAACTGGATTTAACAATAGAAGGAAACATAAAATAGACATCTGTCTTACTGATGCCTGTTATGATCTTGACTTTTGAATCATAAACTAAGTTTATGATCACTGCACACCCATACACCACAAGTACTATTTGTGGATAGCAATTTGATGAGTATTTGATGTGCTCATTTGATGATAGAGTAAAACCATCCCTGTGCTTATTTGTTGAAGTGTTTAATGATAAAAAACAGATGTTAAGCACGCTTTGATTGTTGTTTTGTTTTACAAATCAACCTCGAAATGATGTACATAACCGTTTTCTTAGAGTGTGTGCCATACTTCTTATACTTTTGCGTCTTTCCGACGAACAAAATATTAGAAATTTAAGCTCTGTCAAAAAAGAAGAGAGGGTATCAGCAATCAGAGAGAGAGAGAGAGAGAGAGAGAGAGAGAGAGAGAGAGAGAGAGAGAGAGAGAGAGAGAGAGGGGGGGGGGAAAGAGAGAGAGAGAGACTTTGCAATCGTTATCAGCAAATTGTGCTAAATTTATATTATGACTTAAGAAGTATAATGAAAAAAGAAGGAGTGATCAAATCTGAGGCTGTATAGCATGACATGATGGTATCGCAGAGAATAGTAAATCGGATTCTGATTAGTTAGGAGTCTGTTTCTAAAATTACACAGGAAAAATGAACGAGTTATTTATAACCTCGAAGGAAAACATGGATGCCAAACAAGTCTTTGTTTTTGTAATTTTCTTTATATGTGTAAGCTGTCTGTTATATAGTTATTCATTTAATTCATAGTTTAATGTTGTATTTAATTCATACCATGAACAAAATCCTTCTTTATGCTCCAATGCAAAATTCACTGTGTTTTCAAATTCTACCGCCTAAAATGTTTTTAAAATCTATCTTCTTTTTTCTTTCAACGCAATGAAAATCCCCGAGGTATACCGAAAACCTTGGAATTCACCAGTAGGTAAAAATAGCAGCTAGCAGTGGCTGATCATCAATTCATATTTAAGTAACGAACCATTTATTTTGCAACATTTTATTTTATTTAAACATCATTAGTTTTTTGCAAATTTTAGACACTAAAAATGTTTTTGAAATCACGTTATTTAATTTTTTTCATTCTCTGCGATACCATCATGTCAGTGCCTACGGTTCAATTGGAGTCTATCATGTTTTGACGCAGATTATGCACATTAGAATACAACAAAAGTAAGCATGCTATATATGGTTGTTTAGATAATTTATTGTAGAAAAAAATGGTACTAAACACATATGCATTGCATTTCGTATAAAAGCAAAAACGACTGCAACACACGGGAGGGGGTGGTTTACTTCATTCGGAGTTAGATACCTTGTGTTATTATTATACTATAGGGTAATTTTTTTTTCTCAGAAACAAGTGCCTGTGGTATATTGCGGTTGTCTTGCCCGTGACGTCAAATAATGAGGATTCCTTAGGACCCTTTCACAATTGGCACACGAGCAGAGCCGACAAAATATTCGTGCGACCGAAAAAAAATAGATATAAATCGCAAACCTTTGCCGAAATAATCGCATTTGAAAAAGTATTTATACGAAATTCGCCCGATCTAAGAAAGCGTTGTGCGATGTAAACGCATCAAATCTTGCGATTTATCGTGCGTCTATATGCGACTGTTGTACAATTAAAGCGACTGTTGAAAAATAATGCAATAAGAATGCGCGAGAGACCAGGTGATCGAACTATTGAACGTGTGCCAATGCGATAGGACGTTTGATCATGCGTTCCATGGTACGAATGCTCGTGCGAGTCAGAGGGGGTATATATAACTCCTATTTCAGACGCTTGTCAGTAGACGTAGTTGAAAGTGAGAGAAATTGGCGCCCAAGAAGAAGCAGATATGCAACAGCATTTCTCATTTTACCACAATAAGATTATTCTATTTTACATGTATCTGATTGGTCTAGAAAGTCACGTGACAGGGATATTTCTTATGAATGAAAAAGCCGATATGAGCATACGATGTAGACAAATTTGATTAAATCAAAAATATTTTATCATTATGGTTCTCTTTATATCACAAAACCAACTTAAGTATCTATGATTTGAAATTATGAAAGAAAAGTGAGAAAGTAACATAGGAAATCAAACAATCGCGACGTCATTGCTGTTGAAAAGTCAAACTTTTTTTTTTAAAAATCAACGTATTTTGTATATTCATATGTTGTTCGGTATAATAAAACGTTTATTATATTAATGTTCCAGGAACATGAAGATTTACTCCCCCAGAAAAACAAATTTCCATCGAGCGAAGCCTGATCGGAAATATGATTTTTCTTGGAATATAAGTCTTCATATTTCCCTCACCATCATGCAATAAATGTATATTGTCAATTGTGGTCTGAAACAGAGATGCTTATACAGGGATTATATTCTAGTGGTAAAGCATGGCATACTGAGGACGATCAGTCGTGCAATGATAGTAAATCGTTGCAAGATTTCATGAGACACGTTGAGCAACAGTCTCATTGTAGCAAATCACACGCATATACAGCAGCGATTCATCTTACGACCTTTAAAAATTGTGCATCACTCTTGTAAGTACACAAAACGTTGTGAAACGTTCGTACTATTGTTCGTGCGTTGCATTGTGATGATTTGGATCGCATTCGGTCGCGTCTGAGTAGTGTGCATTTTCACTATTCTGTGGAGTCTTGATGCGAGCACTAAAACGTATCCAACGCATGCGAGAGCTCGTGCAACGTATGGGAATATACATGGTGTGCTTCTTTGTCTTGATTGCAAATCATTTCGTTGGCGTATTATCGATCAATCCCCCGCTGAGACGTATTGCTCTTTAACGCTGCACCCCCCCCCCCCCCCATATATATATATATTGATTCTTAACCTGCTTAGTCAACAACCACTGTAGACTATGCGTTTATCTGTAAAACTTAAATTATATAAATCCGTAGTATGCACGTGATCGTAGTATGACATGTTTTCGTATACCATGTTGTTTAGTTTACTTTCTACGATTAATTCCGTTTTGACTATATTATCAGTAAAGTGTTTTGACATATGCATAACATGCAAACTATAAGGATAATGAAAGCTTTCAACACAAACAAATACATTAAACATCCAGATTTTACTCTTTAGTGCGAAAGAAAGTAACACAGTCCGTACGTGGTGCATAGGTAGAGTACCTAGGCCACGTGCGGTGAGGCGTGACCATTCCTGCATGTCTGGCTAGCGCTGTTGATAAATATCAAAGTGATTTGGAAGGTAAGCATGTTTTTACAAGTTGATAAATGTATTGCGTGAAAAAATAATTACATTTAACAAAAATGGTTTCTATTAATTAAATAGTGAATTACGGGAGTATTTTATGTGTTATAACTCATTTTACAATGATATTATTTTGGTAAAAATAGGTACGGGCATTATAAATATATCCAGGGAACGTAATGTAAAATGAGGCACCAGAAAACTAACCCAAACAGAAAAAATAGCCTACGGGATCATATCAATGACTTGTGTGTAATTATGGTTTTGAGATGATTTCGGTATAGGAAAATTTCACATGCAAATGAGTTAATGGATCATGATTCTCGGGTGATCTGTTAAACTAAACAAATTGCAAGAAAACCATGGTCCTGGTATGATCTGTTGTAACTAACAACTCATATCAAAACCATGGTCCTGGTATGATCTATTGTAACTAACAACTCATATCAAAACCATGGTCCTGGTATGATCTGTTATGACTAACAACTCGTATCAAAACCATGGTCCTGGTATGATCTATTGTAACTAACAACTCGTATCAAAACCATGGTCCTGGTATGATCTGTTGTGACTAACAACTCGTATCAAAACCATGGTCCTGGTATGATCTGTTGTAACTAACAACTCGTATCAAAACCATGGTCCTGGTATGATCTATTGTAACTAACAACTCATATCAAAACCATGGTTCTGGTATGATCTGTTGTGACTAACAACTCGTATCAAAACTATGATCCTGGTATGATCTATTGTAACTAACAACTCATATCAAAACCATTGTCTTGGTATGATCTGTTGTAACTAACAACTCATATCAAAACCATGATCCTTATATGACCTGTTAAAGGACAATTATACAATAATTTCTTAAAGAAAAAAATGACCACTTAATTAATATTTTGCAACATATAATTATATACTTTTAATATTTGAAATACATTGTCAATTACCAAATATGAAAAATAGTATACATATATGTCACATGAACTGTATCGTTAAGCCAATATAATCTGAATTAGAACGCAGGATCAAAGTCTTCCATAATTTAGATGATAATTATACTGTTATTTCAAACTCTTCTAGCAATTATTACATGAATTGTTCAAATTAAAATAGCATGTATGCATTTCAAAACCTAGCTGCAGGTCTGTAGCTCCCGGTCTGAACTAATGATACATGTACATCCATGCATTAGTTGCTTGCTTCACTTAATAAATCACTTGATAGTGTATTGTAAATTAGTCTTTATAAAATATTATTTACCTCAAGTGAATAAGAATACATTCCCCCAAAATATTTCCATAAATTCACTTTATAAATATGCTAAGATAGAGCAAGATGCCCAACAATAACAAATTTTCCTGACATGTACATCACATTTAGGCTCCAAGATGAACATTCAAAATTTGCAACTCAACTTCCTGTTATGCAGAAATCTTAATTCTTAGTGGTCAGTTTATCTGGCAATTAACGAATCATTTCAAACGCATGCTCTGTTGCCTTCTAAGATAATAGCACATACCAGAATCACAAGAAAATCATAGCAGACTCAAAACCAAGAAACAAACCACATCAGGATCATACTTCCTTATTTGTCACCTATGATTTGGGTATGATTCATTTAATGGATCATGTCTAAATCATAGAACAAAATCATGAATTTGTGAGTTGGATATGATTTTTAAGTGATTTTGATATGATTTCTTTAGAAAAAATTTTGTTTGGGCAATATTTATTGTATGAACCATCTAAAATGATTAATTGTTATGATAAATTGAAGACTTTTAAATTGAAAGCATTGTTCATACTTTTAACTTTGCAAGAAAATTCACTTAAGTTTTAAAGAGAAACTTGTCATTTCATGGTATTTGCACAAAATGAGCTCAAGCATGCGAAGATGATAGTTCAATCTTCAAGTGTTTGTATCAATTATTTTAGTACATATTGTAAATCATTCATTATGATCGCAACCGTTAAATTATCTTTTTTTGTAAAACATTTATTAAAGCATGGATATATTAGATTCTCGAATTAGTTTCAATCCTGTGGCATTTGGTATCGCAGAGCTTTCATAACCCAAACATACATGTACTATACCTTAAATTAAAAAAAATCATATACCATTGTTAGTTTCATTAATTTTGCTCCGAAACTATGCCTCCGTCTATCAATACTTTCTGTACTTTGATTACATCACAGAATGCTAAAAATCAAAATTCTTTTTTGAAAAAATCCCAGTTCATTCTCCTTTGAAAAAAAATATAAGGGTATAAAATTGTGTTACAGTTGTATTGTATTTCTTTTTTCAGGTAACATTTTATACAATTATCATGTGCGGTAATTTTATCAACTTTTAGGGCATCGGGTACCTTATCCTTCTGAATTTTTGAGATATTCAATTCAAATAAGACAATTTTTGCAACACCGCTTTAACCTTTTTGTATAGTATTTGTTATTTCTAAAGGTGTGATTCTAAGCTGAAAATATATTTCAATCAATCAGATTCATTCAATTTCAATCGGAGAAAAGGTCAAGATTGCATTGAACTAAAAAAAGAAACTACATGTATATTGGTGTCGCGTTTTCCTTTGTGACAACCCCCACCCCAAATATTTGCGATAAGGAGGGGGGTGCTTGGAACGGCTTACAAAGTAAATTGTAAAAGTACAAAGAGAGCATACGGATTTTTTTCAAATAAACTTTTATTCATATGTTTAGTTGAGTGGAGTAACCTTATCAAGCATAATATAAATATGATAGTTTTGTCATTTTTAATGAGTTATGTACAAGCGAATTATTTGTTCAATGTAAACAATTAGAACATAAGCATAACAACAGCAAAACTTACCAAAGCATATTGTTCCCGAGATCATTATCTGTAGAAAAACTACCTCTGTTCCTAGATGCGACCTCATCTTTCTTAATACGTATATTTTTAAACTTCCGGGTTTAGTCATTATCGCACATGTTTACAACACTTTAACCCTGTCAACACTGCTGATAACATACCCATGTTTCTGTGACAGATATACGATTCTATAAATAGTGCCTCTTTGGGAGGGTAACTTCCAAAACTGACACCGCGAGAAAACCATGTCCAATGTAAATATTGAACGAGAAGTAACTAACAGCGAATACAAATATGCACCCTGGGCAAAGTGAAAAAATATTGTATTTTCAGCAACTAAAAAAGTATTAACACTTAAATTGTTATCAAAGATGAAACAAATGCCAACGAAACAGAAAAAAAAAAACATTTTCTTTATTGCCCCTAAAACCTGAACCGAATACCGAGTATCGGCATGGGTTAACTACATGCACAATTATCACATTTTTTGTATGTAACAAAGTTCTTTTTTTTTTTTTTTACAATATGATGTTATAAATGTTTAGCGTATTTTAGCTCAAAGGTGTTTTAATCTCAAATAAACTATGACAGATTTGGCATATCACGTCTCGAAATATATTATTAAAATTCATTAAATCATCTCGTTTCCAATAGCCAGCCGGTTTATATTACCTTTTAACAAATACAATCAAATGGTTTCGTATGCGCGTATTGGACTATAATTACTTAACAACCAAGTCATTTCACAAAGAAATAGGTCACAGAGATAGCAAATGTCACTTGACTTCTTTACATTTAAACCTGACCCTATTCACAATCATTTCTATTTTGTAAAATGTTGGAAACTGTGTTAATTAATTTATATATTTACATAATTGCGCATAAAACAAAGGCCACAATAATAGCAAAAACATTTCCTTTACATTAAACACGACCCAATACATCATATCGTGTATACATGTGTGTATACCATTGTCGGCACGTACTATTGATACTAACAAATTTGAGAAATTTAAGTTGGGCTTTTGAAATGTTTGAATGTCGACTGAGGGGAGGTGGAGGATGGGGTAAAACAAACAACAACTTTTTAACTTTTTTTTGATAACTTAACAGGGATCGAAAGTTGAAAAACTTTTATTTTTTTTAAATAAAAAAGGTTATTGAAAATTTGTACCACCTCCCCCTCCCGAAAAACAAAATTAGGAGCGTATTTTATGAGATTTAGGCATAACGCATGAAACCTTTAATTTAATTTAATTTATTGTATTTTTTTTTTATAGTTTTACTTCATAAAGAAAAATTTTAATTGTAATGCTGAATGCCATATCCCGTAATCCTAATGTAACGTATTGTTTTTAAATGGTGACGTAGTTGTTGTTTGTTCTGAAGGTGGTTTAGTTTTGTCGCAAGGAGTTTTCGTTGCTGCATTAGCGGGTCGGTTATTTTAAAAATGAGAGGGTGTTCCGGCTAATAATTCCGTATGCAATGTTAAATGCTAAAAGGATTATCATCCTTGGGTAGGATACGCATTGTAGTTCGTTTTTGTAAATGAATTACAGGTCTGTTTCAACAGTGATTACTTTATTTAGACTAGAAGAATTTTTGATTGCTAAATTTAGTGCGTGTAAGAGAGAGGGAAGCTGTATGTAAGTTCCTGCCTTTGTATCATTGATATAAGCTTTAATTCAGATATACGTATATTACAAAATATGGTAACCAAAACTTGTTCGCTGGAAAGCATAATAAATCAGCATAATAAGAATATGTTACCTAGGCATTCTGTGTCCTTAAGCTTATGTTGATATCAAAACGTGATAAAGTGCCGCCTTAGTAGTGGTTGTTTGCTGATCGAATCAAGGGTAGGGGACTAAGAAGATATAATTTATAATCTTCCTGGTCGGCTCATGTATTGACAAGCCCTTGAATAAAATCCGTTTAGAACGGGTGACTACAGATAACGCTATAATCTATAAAACAGTCATAAATTCTGTATTTTAAATATATTACTTCGATGTTTTGTCGAACGATGCAATCAACAACATGTACCTGCTTTTTTCAATCATAACATAAGAAAAACATCTCTCTCTCTCTCTCTCTCTCTCTCTCTCTCTCTCTCTCTCTCTCTCTCTCTCTCTATATATATATATATATATATATAAAGAAACACTAATTGCAAAACGTAAGTGCTTTCATATCTTAAATCATCAGACGTTTTACAGTCGTTAAAATTAAAATAATAGTTTAAAAAAAAACAATTAAAAAATAATATAACGATTTTAACGACTGTGATTTAAGAAATGAAAGTGGTTACCTTTTGCAATTAGTGTTGCGTTTTTTTTCTTCTCTTTTTCATATTTATTAGCGGGCACTGAGAAAAAACTTTTGTAAATTGGAGAGAGAGAGAGAGAGAGAGAGAGAGAGAGAGAGATAGAGAGAGAGAGAGAGAGAGAGGAGAGAGAATATTTGTAAATCAAAGTACTGAAAGTACTGAAAAGCGCTAAGCCGGGAAGAAGGTGTTAAAAATATATCGATTGATATGAAATATATGTAAAGAATCATATTGTTCGTTATTGAGAAACATGCACTTAATATATAAAATCGAAATTTCAAATTTACAATTATATAACAATCTGCCTTAAAGCATGTTTAAAAAGACATTGCTTGATTTTAAAATTTTAGCAATATCTGGAAATCGAGATCATTTGTAGTAATTATATAATGGTATTGCTTGTTAGTTTTAAACAAATTTCGCTACTGTTTAGCAGAGCTACAGAGTGCATGCTTCTTGTAAAATTAGATTGTCGCCAATAACAATGATCAAATGATGATTAATATTTATTTATGTTTATTTGCTAATTTTCATCATTTCTTTGTTTTTACATCTGACAACTTCCAAACAAAAAAAGATGAACACTAAAAAAAAACAGTGACAAATTACGATACCAATATTATTGCAAAATAAAAAGCCAAAAAGTTTTGACAAAAGTAAGATAATACTAACTGCATTAAAGATCTTCCTTGCATGGAATGCTACTTATTCTTTAAAGTATAAGCTTTGGTATTCGAACAATATTTCCAGCCTTATTTAACAATACACCATGCATAGACCCCCTAATGAATAAACATTACCAGATGTTAGAATATCAAAATGGAGTCGCTTCTTTTCATTTAAACATCAACTAGACGGTCTCTTCTGGGGTATATTTTTGGGTATATCATTGAATTTGATGAAGTCTAGCTCACATCTCATCAGACGTAAAAAGTATCGTGTTTTTAACAAGTATTATTAAAAGGATGTTGTCATGGACGCTTATGCAGATGTCACACCAGTATTTCACCGTAGGTTCACATCAAAACCTAGCTGAGGCAAAACCATTCGAATTCTTCTTCGAATTGGGCCGTATCCGACTGCAACAGGGGCTACCTTTTTATGAGATGAAAAACTACCGGTATGTGTAAGATGTCTGACTATTCACGTTTTGTAATAATACGAGGTAGGTCATTTTTGTGATGTGTGTTGTTTTTTATGGGAAGAGGGGTGATAGGTTCTTGGCTTGTGGTCTTGTGCTTTTCAAGCACACGTGTAACTTCGACGTAAACAAACTCTCGTTCCTTGCTGGATGCACCTGTGTTTTGCTACTAAATTGTAGAAGCTTTGATTTAAAAAATATCAAAAGGATTTTCGCAGAAGTTTGATTTGAATTTTAAACTTCTATCTAAAGATGCACATTTATGGTAGGAATATATAGTAAACTTGAATAATGTAGTGACACCTGCAATACATACAAGGTCTGCCGGAAAGGCCCGCGAAGTTGCCTTTGGATGGAAGAACTGTTTTCACCAGCGGTTCAGAGGTCGTATTAAAAAAAAACTCGTCGCTATGTAGGCCTAATAGGGTACGAGTTCTTTTAAGAAAAAGTGAACTCAGATAGAAAACTTAAAGGTTTTTTTTTCGACGTTATCAAGCAATATTAAATCTGCAAGGTTTCATTTCATATATACTTATATAATGGGTACAGTTATCACATAATACGCGAATTAATTTAAATATCTAATAGTTACGTGTATATATATATATATATATATATATATATATATATATATATTTCATAGCAATGTTGAATCTTACAAATCACTTTCAATTTTTACTGTTACTAAGTGTTTTTATTAAAGCGTAATTTGTCCATACTGCACATAAATTGGATCATTAATAAAATCATATTTGCAAAAATTCTGCATTTTTATATAAAACATGGTGTTCATAACTGTAAAATATTACCGAGCGCAGCGAGAGGCGGGCCCCGCCTCGCAAAGCGAGGATTAATGGTAACACGTATATGTAAGAAAATCAGTGAAAAATGAAAGTTGAATCAGGGGTACTAAGGCCAAAAAAAATTTCTTCCAGCCCTGGGCGCCGCCATATTGGCAGCCATTTTGTTTTAAAAAGTTAGTTCGATCATTGATTGACTGGTACTTATCGATGTTTATTGTCCCTGAACCCGATTAAATAAGTTCCAATGTTTCATTTGAAGGTAATTTGAATTAAAAGAAATTAAAAAGGAAACCAGATAAGTTTCAGTAGTGCTTCAATAAAAAAACACGACTTGTTCTATGTATGTCTTATCAAATTATCAGATGGAAAATAAAAACATAAACGTCAAGGAACTGATCTTTTAGATACTTAATAAAATATCTAATTTCATTACAGCAGCATTCATATGAATTCAATTGATGAACAATGAAAGAAGAAATAAAAAAAAGTTCGGAATCACGTAACTCTCTTCGGCTATTTCCGAAGACAAAACTTGAACGTTTTACGTCTGAAATATGACGTCATAATGTAGACTGAGCACGCGACGTTTAGTTTAACTTTGACGAATGGTATGAGTAGGCAGGCGGATCCTATTCTATGCGTTTTTTAAAACAAAAGTCAAACTGCATTGTGTTAAATCTGCGCTCGGTCCAACGATCACACCGTTTACATATTACATTTAAAACACTCAAAACCTATTGATATTGTAGAATTTTTCCAATTATTAATTAACCCCTAAAACACAACTTAATGCATATAAAATCCATTTTTCTCTCGAAATAAATCATCATGATATGGCTTTTGGAGCACCCGGATCTGATATATAATAATGACATTTAAATGAAACTTATTGTTAATTTAATACTTGTAGAACAAATGCATCTGCATGCAGGATAACCTCAATTTAAATAAGTTCTCCCTACTGCAAAGATATGATACTTCAACTGTACTTCATCTCCAGGGTACGGCCTCTCCAGCATCCGCCAGTAGGTGGCGGTATATAGGAAACGCGAAAACGAAAGTGGAAGTAGGTTTAGAAATCTGGCGACAAAAAAGCGCTGCAGTTATGCTTAGCACTTTAAAAATGGCAACGTGTTTACACTCGTACTTTCGCGGAGGGTAATATTTGTGAGCTTACTCACAGTACCTTAAGTTATAATAAGTTATATTAATAAATATTATTTGAAAAAAACAGTATGTTTTAATTAATTTATTTTTGATGTAATCATTGTTGTTTAGCAATAAGCACCAACCACCCCAACCCACACCGGTCGAATTCAATTGAAGACTTGTTTTTCTAAATGTGTTCTCGTACTTGTATACAGATCAATCACTTTATGCTTTACGGAAAAAATTATACCCTTCGCTTTACAAACAGAATATTATTAATCATGAATATATTAAAAATAAATAACAATTATGAGGGTATGAGGGTATTGATTCTCCTTGATTGATTTTTGTTTATAAATAAAAGATTAGTTGTTTAGTGATAAATTGATATATAAAAGCATTAACCTCCTGTTAGAAAAGAATAATCATAATTTAATTGGTATCTTTCTAATGAACTGAATTCCGTGTTGTAATTGACAGCATTCAGGCAATTTTAATACATAAACGAAAAATACACAAGTTCTATTTAGCTTGTATTTTTATTAATTCGTCGTTGTTTTAACACGCAAAAAAAAAAAAAAACAACAACAAAAACCAACTAAAGGTACTGTGAGCAAGCTCACAAAAAAATAAATGATGGAAATGATAACACGTTCATTGTACATTTACAGAAGCTGTCAGACACTCGTGATAATCGCGACCATTGCATTTAACAGAATAGCATTTAGGACTTGTTGGATGACAGATGAATATCTAATTCCTGCTCTTCCATGACACTTTCATCGTTGATAAAAACAAAAAATCGACAAAGAGCTACTTTCTTAAAATATGAAATATTATAATCGTGATAAAAATCGTTTGGGTTTTTTCACGATTATTAAAATTTTAATAAAAATCGTAGGATGAAAGGTAAAATAATAATTTAATTAAGTTTACTGATCCCTCGTTTTTAGTTCCATTTTCTAAATTGCGTGTAAATTATAAAACAAGGAAAAAATGATTTCATAATTAATACAGAGAAGACAAATTTTAAAACATTTTATTCCATCGATGTACACTACATATGGTATGAGATACAATCTGGATGATGAAAAAAACGTTATATAAATGGTGAAAAATTAAATTCAAAGTTCAACGACATTCTATCTCTTAAAATGACATTAATTTGCATATTGACAGAAACAGATTTACCATAGTTCTTAGCATAAAAAAATTTGACCTCAATTAATGTGCATACGGATGTTTTTTTTTTGTAAAAAAAAAAGTTACGTGCACAGAGCGCAATTTGAATTGTAATTAGGGCATGTGACATATTGCGTTCCTTGAAGTTTTGTGTCATTCTTCCTTCAAATTGTAATTTATTTTAGTAATGAAGGCTTTTAAATGATTGTACAGTCGTTTTTAAGTCCATGTCAATAAAAAATAGACAGAGAACTGCAACATTGCCAATACTCCTAGAATGACTGTGGTAAACATCATTGCTTGCTTTCTTTTGTGGTGTTTATCTGATGTACAATTATCTGTCAGTGAAAAATGATAAAAACGTACTATACCTTATTTGCAGTTACATTGAAAAACGTCACAATTCTTTCTTTAATCATTAATGATGCAAATAGACGACATTTAATAATTGCGTTATACCACACATTCATGTAAATCCCATATTTTATTTTAAACACCGGAACTTTAATAGATATATAAAAAAATGAAATAGCGTTTTTAATTATTTTTACATGTACAAACCTATCCATATAGATTGAATCAACTTACAAGAAAGTTGATTGAATCAAAATGGAATACTAAACATAACCTGCAGACGCAATTTGAAAGTTTCATCAAGTTAGATGAACATAAATTGTAAAAAGGGGTTATATCAAGTATTGCCAAAACCACTTTCTACGTTCCTTTCCCTTTAAGGTTGAATAACACACCTGGAAAAAATCACTCAGATTAACAGTAAATTATTTAATTAGGAAAGATATAAAATCACAGATAATAAACAAACTGTACAAATGTCAAATGAGTGAAAAATTTGCAGTTTGGGGATAAAAAAGCTATAATAGCAAAAAAGACTTCGCGGGACTCGAACTCGGGAAGTACTGATCACAAGCCCGACACGTTAACCACTCGCCTTTGAAGTAAGTTACATCTTGCTTTCGATAAAATCATTTTAATAAAAGGAAATGTCGTTTCGATGAGAGGTCAGCCATTCTGTGACGATGTGTTATTCCACCTTAAAATATTTTCCATCAGACTCTATTGGCGGGGATAATGGAATAGAGTGCTTCCTCGTTTGGGTTTGGCAGTCTTCATGTTTTAATATGGTTTTTAAAAATATTCTGTGCGTATGCAGGTTACCCATTTTCATTAAATTTATAAACGCATTTTTTTAAAGCTAATATCTATTTTAACCTAGAATTTTTATTTGTCAAGCAACGTTTCTTGTGTTTGTATACACATTTCAGATGTGTTCATCCCCCTTCCAAAAAGATCACACCCAAATACTTTCCATTTGTGCCTCTAAACCACTGCTTATAGAATATAAGAATGAATGCGGTATATAGAAATTTAATATAGATGCAATCTGATCCTTGTCGTATGACTTTAAGAACGAATCTTATGAAGATAAGGCTTGATTATGACACGAACTAGTATTCTCCAGTAAATCGCAAAATAAAGTAGTTGCGTATAAAAATTTGTTTACAGTATCAAATATAAGATTGATATCGATTAAAGCTAAAATGACTGCCTCGGAAATTTAAAATTAAGTTAATTACTGCTAAAATGTTAATCATTTTTATTGTTATTATACCTATACAACCATTTCTTGTATTGCAGAACATCTCTTCACATCTACACGTCATTTGACAATCTTTTCCATAGCGAGGATATAGACATCCAATATCAGGCGTACTGTTGTTTCTACTGAATCCATGCATGCCTTAAAACGATAATTCATTTTGTTAGCGTAACATGAAACGATTCCAAAAAAAAGTATCTCAACTTATTTGTTTTGATTAAAATGCCACTATTGCGTCATCACCACAGAACAAACTAAACAAGCATTCTGAGAGTATTGCATAAGCAATACACGTCCCCTACCGGTTTGTATTATTCTATGAAAGCTTCCAAACATACAACTATTTCAAAGCTATTGTAAACGAGATGTCATGCTTTAATCTGAGATAAAAGAACAGAGCCGGGAAATTAAAACTATATAGTTGATATAGAAATTAAATACTGTACAAAATAGGTAAAATAATACTCTTTATTTCACCTCCTGGAATTTCGCCAAGTCTATTCTGTATTCGCTGGTAAAAATTTGTGAAAACAATGCACTGTTATGCACAATATCATTTGTTACCGTCTTCTGTGCCCCGAATCAAACCAAACAGTTAAACAGCCCAACCCGAAAACGAACCCGATTGTAATAATACCAAAAAAAAAACTGCCGATTAAATTTACAACACAATGCTTGTCACTATTTTACAGAATCTATTTGTTTGTTAGAAATGATAAAAGGAATGGTACAAGTAACGCACGATATTATTACTGACTACATACTGGCCTCGTTTATTCAATACACACCGAACCCGATAACGAACCCGAACATTAAAAAATTGGAATATAACAAATTAATTTTCTCGAAAATATGTCAATAAGACGCTACAAAAGTGTAAAATTGATCTGTAGTTTGACATGTTGAGGCTATTCAGCAAATTTCATATTATTCCTCAAATGCATAAAAAAAAAAAGTGTGGAAAACTGAAGGGGACAGACAGACGGACGGACGGACGGACGGACGGACAGATAGACTGACGGACGCAGAGGAAAGCTATAGTCCCCTCCGGTGCCACCGGTAGGGGACTAATAAAAATACCAGGAATAATTCGATGATTTAATGTAAAACATTCAACAGAAAAAATGCCCAAATCATTTTTAAGTGATCATGAGATTGCCAAGTATTAAAATACTGATACAGAAAGACAGATATTAGGCAAATACTGCATGCGCAGAATATCTGCAAATTAAGGATTTAATTGAACAAAATAACATTACTAATGCATCCTTTGACATGGTCACATTGGTTTACATTGCAATTGCACTCCGATTGGCAACCAGCTCCAAACCCGGGATATATACACTTTTTATCACAATTCAATCCCGTGTATCCAGTTCGGCAGGCTTTAAATAAACAATATGTAAGAGATCAAATGAAAAAATGAAAGCAATTAGATTTGAAACATTTTATATTAAATGGAAACAATTTAACAACTACACGTACATACCTGTTGCATCTGTGGGTATTTGAACGCCAGCGTCGGTCTTAAAACTTTTTGTAAATACCACTGAAAACGTCGGCGATCCACCTTTGAATTTGTTAGAAATACTGTTAGTAAAAAAAAACAATTTTTACACTTTAAACACTTTTACTATTGGTCAAACTACCTTCACATCCAGTTGTACTATTGCATAAGCTTTCTGCACAATTACAAAATTGTTGACATGTCCTCCCGTAGCTCGGATAGCGACATCGAAGTGTACATTTGGGACCAGTATATCCATCATTGCAGGCTGTATATAAATTAAATGATGTATGATATTAGAAAAGCAAATTATGATTAATAAACAAATTACATCAGAAATAACGCGATCACTTTGGAATAAATCTTTGCGTTTCATAAAGCGCAAAAAACAAAACAAAAAAAAAAAAACAAAAAAAAAAAAAACCCCAAAAAACCAAACAAGCAAACAAACAAAAATAAGAAAACAAACAAACAAAACAAAAACAATAAAAAACAAACAACCAGAACGATACTATAGTATTAGGTGTATCCGTTTCAAGCAGGAAATTTTTTTTTCATGAGAATGAACGTAGAGAGAATAATCATACGTTAAGTTTCCCTTCTACAAAATAATTCATGAAATAATATGTTTGTACACTCAATTTAGATTAAAAAAATAACAAAAACAAATACATGTACCCCCCCCCCCCCCCCCCAGATACTAAGCGATTGCAATCATTGCCCAAAATTACAAAATGGTCGTACAGCTATCAATTCACTATCATGCTTGCAACAACTTCACATGCATTTGTGAAACAACAAAGACAAATTTAATTGTTTTAAGTAAATAATATTCAATTTTTTTCTAAAACGTTTAATTCGATGAAAAATATATTAATTATGTCTTTTTTGAACGGTAAAATTTTCCCCCGTCTTTTTTTTTTCGCCCTCGTTGTCAGCGGACGAATTGAAGAATGAGCTAATTGTAATTTCGCATATCATCTTACTTTGATGAACTTTTTTTTAACGATTCAAGACGAAAAAAAACCGTTTGCAAGAGAAGGAGAGCAAAAATACCACGGGGTGAAAATAACCCTGTATACAACATATCAATGTCAGCATTGAGGAATACGTGAATGCAAATGAATGTGTTACTTGTAAAAAAAGCAGTATATATAAAAGTTTTACTCTTATAACTATAAAATGATGAAAAAGAACTTCATTTTTCAATAAAAAAAATTAAATACCACATATTATAAAATAAATTCAAAAGTAAATAATAAACCTTGAGGATTTTCTTGCATGTAGTCCAGAATGTTCGTTTCATCAGCATTAAAAGTAGAACCATTTCTAAATAAGACATAGGGAGAGATTTTCTCACAAATGTAAAAAAGAAATTAACATTGGTAATGACAAAGAAGCTCACATGCCAAAATGTTCAGCTTAGCATCTTAGTCCAAACACATATGAATTCAAGCTTATTTCTGGAGTCTAAACCTTAATTACATACTCCAGAAATTTAAACTATAGTAATGACCCTCTTATTTGCATAAAATCTTTGAACTGGGACTATCAAACTTAAAATTTTGGTGCAAAGCATTGGATGAAAAATCTAGATTCTGCAAAACTGAGACAGCATGTATATGGAAACGTAGGTGTAATCTGACGTTGATAGTTTATGTATGGTTTCCGCAATGCACAACTTCATACATTGCTTCAGGAAGTTTTCCATCAGGTTTCAGTCAGCGAAAGCAACATACTTTATTTCTAGAAGGTTTCCGCATCGAAGAAAAATAGCAAAACTATGATAAAGGCATAACTGTAATAAAAGTTAGTTTCAGTAAATTTCAATTTAGTTTCAGTCTGTTGAAATTCAGACTTAGAATTCGAATGCTATCTGCATTGCGGAAACCAAAGCAGAAATTTTGATAAAGGAATTAATTGTTTACTCAGTATCAAAAATAATTGAGGAAATTTCAATACAATTTCAAACTACAGTAACTGACAAAATGATATTTAAGCCAGAGAAGCCTCTTTTTGATTCAAATTTACTGACATAATGACTTGTATAAAAAAACACGTTTGTACACTACATTAATCATTAATAAATTACAAAACACTTATCACATATATGCATTCACAAGTACTTGCTTCATTTCATTTTTTGAATGAAAGTAAATTGAATTAATTATTCTTTATAAAATATAAATCTATTTCAATATTCTCTCATGCTTGTTTCAAAGTATTGTTTTTTCTGCATTCTTACCAAATTGGATAAAGACTGATAACAGTTGATATAATTTTTTGTTAAAGTAAGTACAGATGGTACTTAATATTTGTGTCTCAATTCCTTTACTAACATGTACACTTTCTTTTAAAATGATACAAATTATTTCAAAGAGTATCGTTGCATAACTTTAAAGCTCAAAAGGATATACAAATGTAGCTGCCTTTATATATCAGGTTAAGATAACTTTTCGGAAGCTCTATGGTCAATACAACGATCTTGCTTGTCAGCAAATACAATCTTCCACAAATCACCTAAACTTCTTTTTCGTTTTATCACCAATTACGACAAAGAGCACATGGCGGGTATGACCGGTCAGCAGAGGATGCTCACTCCTCCTTGGCATCTGATCCTACCTTCGATGTATAATGGAAGTCCGTGTTGGCTCAAGGTTTGTATTTTGACCATCACAAACAAACCAAATCATCAACGTTTCGTTTTTCCCTATAATGACATTTTCCCGATTTTGATATTTACCTCGATTATAATATGCCCAATCGTGACAAGGAGCACACGGCGGGTGCGACCGGTTAGCAGAGGATGCTAACTCCTCCTAGGCACCTGATCTCATGAAATTTAAATTTTAAGTATACAGCTAAATTAAAGAAGACAGCTAAGTTTAAGTAGATAGCTAAATTTAGGAAAACAACTTAATTCAGGTAAACAGTTGTATCGTATTTCTAAATACGTAGTCGGTTTCTACTTAGAGTCAGCAGAAGTACAGACGAAGGTTTTTAAACATTATACATCATTATACGTTTTGACCATTTTCGCTTTATCCTGCATTCAGAATCCTTATTCTAGGGATCACGGATATCCGTTTTAGTTAAAAAGATTTATGAACGCAGGAAGGCCAACACTAAACATTGCAATACGCCAACCGAGCGTTCCAGGTGACGTTAAAATGCAATTAGTAAAAAAAAATAATTTTTTACCTGGCAGGTAACTCCTTAGATACATGGAAAACCAATAATCGTAGAAGCAAAAGGACACCGTAGATGGAAAACATCTGAACACTGTTTAGAAACCTGATTTAATGACAAATATTTTCTATATATTTGAATAGATTTTAATTAAGTCCGGTTCAAAACCACTTCAAAGTATGCTTGCATCTAGTAGAGCAGTTTTAAGTTTCCTCTAAATAATGTTTCCTTCTTGTAATATAACGTTAAGTCATAAACAATTTTTTTATAAAACGTCCATTCATTACAGCATTTTTTCATTTGTCAGAAGTGAAGCTTAGTTGATATATTTACACGGTAAAAAATAAATCAATCGACAGAAGTTGAATTCATTTCCTTAACCTGAAGTATAAATCATTATTGTCTGGTTTATATGTTGAATAAAATATTTTGATTCGTTTATGTAGACCATTAGCAAAGAACAATAGATAGGTAAATGTTTATTAGACACGTTCGTGTAAGGTTCTCTGTTTTAACAAAATATTTATTGTATTTTAAAGTCAAAATATAAAGACATAGTCAATCAGGGCATATACTATACATATATGTACATTTAAACATATTAATTTGAGAGGAACGTAAATATAATAGAAGTTTCTCAAAACGACTTTGGGGATGTGTGTTTATTTGTGGGGTAGGGGTGTTAAAGAACAAGTGCACTTAAGCTATAGAGAATGGGCCCTTTTTCAGTGCCGTTTTTATGTAGAAAATGTCAACAAATTGCTTTTTTCTCGTAATAGTTAAAGACTGAAGGAAACTTCAGATTTATATGCACGCTTAAGTTTTCCAAAATAAGAAAACAGTTTAAAAAATTGAGGATTTTTAAATGTCTATAAACAATTTAAATCCGGAAAAATCGAACCGAACCTGCTTGAATTGTGTCTATTTAAATCAGAGGGAGGAGACATTTAAATCAACATTGTTCTGTTGGTGGATCGAGTGGCGCGTTTGCTGAATTATACTTTATGCATTATTTTATGTCTGGAAAAAAAATCGAATAAAGCTTTGAAGTTGCATATTACCATAGTAATCAAACAAATATTTCTGACCATACAAAGTTAATGGAAAGCGATTTATTACGTGTCAATGTTTTACAGTGAGCACATTTGACAAACGTCTACCTTGATAAAACCCACGTGATTGTTTAAAATAATTTATTCCATGCGTTGTTTCAAACATGGGTCACGCAGGTAATAGCTATCGCTTGCTATAGGAAAAACCTTGAAATTTTCATACGTTTTTCATTTTTTAGGTACCAGCCTAATGTAGCACAAACTTCTTATTTTCACAGGAGTTTTCTAAATGTATAATGCGTATTTTGTCTTTTCCACAAGTTTGTACTCGGTTAGGCCGACAGTAAACAAAGGCTTTGAAATGAATGCCCGTCCTCGATTTGCTATACAAAATCACGAATGTCGGCTGACCCCTACTATGTTGTAAGGCTTCGTGCTTTTTATATACAATAAATTCAGCGCTATAACTTGTTAATTCTTATGGAAAAGATATCAATAGGTAATGTTAGGGGGAAAATATGCCTAATTTGAATCTTTATTTTTTCACTTTTTACCGGGGCCCATAAGTGCACTCGTCCTTTACGTGGTTGGTGAGTTTCCCTTATTACTAGCGGAAATAAAACACACGTTAGAAAGTTTAATCATTTAGTTTTATTCAGTGAAATACATTAAGCATTATATCAGACGATTAGTAAAAGCTAAAATAAATATTAAACATGGCTACATGTAATTTGATAAACATGATCTAGCGATCTGTATTTTTTACTCTGGAAAACTCTAGAAAACATGTCGTATTTCGACCGAAATATTTTAGAAGATATACATGTAGATCTGCAGCAATTGATATTAGATAATTTTCGAATAATAAATGTAACGATATTAATCAATGTCTTTTCTGAATCTAGACCTGTTTTACTCTTAATGATTCGGGAAATAATATCAGTAGCCCGGTTTTTTTTTTACTAAGACAGCTACTTGTTTTGTTAAAATTTATATGATAATAATCTTCTGTCTGCTTCAATTTATTTTCCCCTTTTGGCATCCTTTTAACTTACCAGTATTAAAAACGTTTGTTTCGTACCTTAACAAGAAAAAATCCAACAAAATATCAAGTTATTGATTTGAAATGTTTACGTTTCATTTACTACTGGAAATGTCTATTGTCAAGTTGTACATATAATTCCAGTTTGAAATGGCGATGTTTGTGACTTTACCATACTAAAGAAGTGTATGAAGTTTTTAAAAAAATGTAAAGGTTTTCTTTGAATCTTGCCTATTAGCTTAAGGAGACAAAACATACACACACACGCACAGCAGGTATGCTATATCCCCTTCGCATCAAGTTGCGCAAGGGGATAAATATAAAGCTGTTTGCGGCTGATTCGACGTGAAGTCAATTTGAAGCATCTAAATACAAAAAAGGTGCAACTATACCAACGCTCTTTTCCAACAAGCGGTTGATGCCACCACCAGATCACTTCTATTGTAAAACTGGAAATAAAGAGCCAGTCACCATTTTCACTTTATGCCAAATAAACGTTTCATTTGTTCAGATGGAATAAATAAAACGATTGATGTGTTAATTGACAAAAAACTCGTTTTTTAGAGGGTTGTTTTTTAGACGGTCACCAGATCAGACAGTTCACGGGAATACCATCAATAGCATTATTGTTTGGTTTATTCAAAATGTTTAAACAAAACATATTGGAATGGTCTAAAGCTAAGATTGTAAATTAAAATGTCATTAGGAAGGAGTCCCAAAAAAACCCCAGAACCAGGGCCTTCACGTAAACTAATTTATTTTATGAATCTACACGGATACACTTGTTGTTTACATGTATAGTCTATCAAATTCACGTTTTTCACAGATTTGTGTGACCTGGGTAACATTTCATGCTACTTGATAAACTATGATAAAGGCATAACAGTTACTGTAATAAAAGTTATTTTCAGTAAATTTCAATTTAGTTTCAGTCTGCGGAATTTCAGACATTTATTCGAATGCTACATGTATCTGCATTGCAGAAACAAAAGCAGAAGTCTTGATAAAGGATTTAATTAGTATACTCAGTATCAAAAATAATTGAGGAAATTTCAATACAATTTCAAACTACGGTAACTGACAAAATGATATTTAAGCCAGAGTAGTTTTTTTTTTTCAAATTTACCGACATAATGACTTGTATCATAAAAATATGTTTGTACATTACACCAATCATAAATGAATTACAAATGTAAACAAAATACTTATCACATAGATGCATTCACAAGTACTTGCTTCATTTTATTTATAATGAAGGTAAATTGAATTATAAAATTATAAATTTATTTCAATATTCTCTTATCCTTGTTTCAAAGTCTTGTTTTTTTCTGCATTTTTACCGAATTGAATAAATACTGATAAAAGTAGATATAATTTTTTTAAAAAATAGTACAGATGGTACTTTATATTTGTGTCTCAATTCCTTTACTAACATGTACAATTTCTTTTAAAATGATACAAATCATTTCAAAAAGTATCGTTGCATAACTTTTAAGCTCAAAAAGATATATCTGCCTTTATATTTCAGTTTAGATATCTTTTTGTAAGCTCTATGGTCAATACAACGACCTTGATTGTCAGCAAATACAATCTTCCACTAATCATCTAAACTACTTTTTCGTTTTATCACCAATTACGACAAAGAGCACATGGCGGGTGTGACCGGTCAGCAGAGGATGCTCACTCCTCCTTGGCATCTGATCCTACCTTCGATGTAATGGAGGTCCGAGTTAGCTCAAGGTTTGTATTTTGACCATCACAAACAAACCAAAATCATCAACGTTTTGTTTTTCCCTATAATGATTTTTCCCGATTTTGATATTTACCTCGATTATAACATGCCCAATCGTGACAAGGAGCACACGGCGGGTGCGACCGGTTAGCAGAGGATGCTCACTCCTCCTAAGCACCTGATCTTACCTCTATCTATTTAGAGCTCTGTGTTGCTCTGCTTTGAATTATATTTCGTTTTATGGACTTTTGAGATGGTTGACAGTTTGTTATTGTCATTTTTTTCATATGACAAGGACTCTTGTTTTCATGAACTGCAATATATTTTTTAAAATTTACTTTTCCAAAGGTATGATGACTTTCATCTTTTGAAGCACTTTTACTGAGTGTTTATTTGCTTTTAATGAAAAGGATTTAAAGATGATGTATTACAGTATAATATGCAACTATGGGATCTTTTTGAATATGCAAGGTATTTAAATTATAAAACCCAGCCCTTTTTCATCCACCCAAAACTAAATCCCCCAAGGGCTATCATGATATCTTTAGTTTGATAAACAGCTTCATTCTTTCCTTTGAATATCTACTTAGCTCCAAAGAAAATTCAACAGCTGAGAAAAAGAAGATTTTTAAGCAAAATAATTATAGTCTATGACCACCCTAACCCCATACTGCTCTAGATATCATGAAATTTAAAATTTAAGTAAACAGCTAAATTAAAGAAGACAGCTAAGTTTAAGTAGATAGCTAAATTTAGGAAAACAACTTAATTCAAGTAAACAGCTGTATCGTATTTCTAAATACGTAGTCGGTACAGACGAAGGTTTTTAAACATTATACATCATTATACGTTTTGACCATTTTCGCCCATCCTGTATTCAGAATCCTTATTCTAGGGATCACGGATATCCGTTTTAGTTAAAAAGATTTATGAACGCAAGAAGGTCGACATTAAAAATTGCATTACGCAAACCGAGCGTTCCAGGTGACGTTAAAATGCAATTAGTAAAAAAAAACGTTTTTACCTGGCAGGTATCTCCTTAGATACAAGGAAAACAAAAAATCGCAGAAGCAAAAGGACACCGTAGATGGAAAACATCTGAACACTGTTTAGAAACCTGATTTAATGACAATTATTTTCTATATATTTAAATAGATTTTAATTAAGTCCGGTTCAATACCACTTCAAAGTATACTTGCATTTAGTAGAGTAGTTTGAAGTTTCCTCTAAATAATGTTTCCTTCTTGTAATATAACGTTAAGTCATAAACACTTTGTTATAAAACAACCATTCATTACAGCATTTTTTCATTTGTCAGAAGTGAAGCTTAGTTGTTATATTTACAAGGTAAAAATTAAATCTATCGACAAAAATTGAATCCTTCTACTTAACCGGAAGTATAAATCATACTTGTCCCGCTTATATGTTAAAAAAAAATATTTTGATTCGTTTATGTAGACCATTAGCGAAGAACAATAGATAGGTAAATGTTTATTAGACACTTTCGTGTTAGGTTGTCTGTTTTAACAAAATATTTATTGTACTTAAAAGTCAAAATATAAAGACATCGTAAATCAGGGCATATACTATACATATATGTACATCTGAACATATTAATTTGAGAGGAACGTAAATATAAGTTTTTCAAAACAACTTTGGGGGTGTGTGTATATTTGTGGGGTAGGGGTGTTACATTTGCGTGGTTGGTGAGTTTCCCTTATTACTAGCGGAAATAAAACACACGTTAGAAAGTTTAATCATTTATTTTTATTCAGTGAAATACAATAATCATTATATCAGACGATTAGTAAAAGCAAAATTTCAAAATAAATATTAAACATGGCTACATGTAATTTGAAAAACATGATCTAGCGATCTGTAGTTTTTCTCTGGAAAACTCAAGAAAACGATGTCGTATTTTGACCCAAATATTTTGGAAGACATACATGTATAGGTTTGCATCAATTGATATTAGATAATTTTTAGTGATTAATGTTGACGATAATAATCATTGTGTCTTCTGAATCTCGATCTGTTTTACTCTTAATAATTCAGTAAATAATACTGTCTGTCCCAAGATATTTATGCAGCACGTTTGGACGAATTTTAATAAAAATACTCATACCTGTGAAACAAGTGCAATTGAAATAGTTGAAATGGATAATTTCCAAGATAAATTCATTTACACATTATCCTCTTTCACTCGGAAAAATTCACGGGAGCGAAAAATGATTCCTTACGGAGATTTATAATGGGGAATGTTTACATCTTTTCTTCATTCGGAATACACTCGGAATACATCGTGCAATTTTACAACGTTATCATCCGGGCTTATTGCAATACAAAATCCCCGTAGACATCACATTTTGTAGCATTGTATTGAAACCTGATAAGCTAACAGGGGCATTTCGACTGAGAAATCTTGGAAATTTTTTATACTTTTGAATGAACATCGTTTGAACCTGAGGTATTTATAAATATTATGCAATTAGGGATAATGTAAATCCAAGATATCTTGGGACAGAGTATATTAGCCCGAATTTTGACTCAGACAGATACTTGTTTTGTTAAAATTTGGATGATATTAATCTTCTGTCCGTGCGTTTCTTACCTTCGCAAGAACTAAATCCAACAAAATATCAGGTTAAAGAAAAAAAAAATACGTTAAAGAAATGTTTTCGCTCACTTCACTGTGATGTAAGACACAACACAAGCAATGCTGACATTCTTTAATCTTCAGTCTGCCGAACCTGACTTATCACAAAGTCATCAAAATGTGGGTCACTGTCCTAAGAATTTTGTAATAACCCCATCACTGTCTCAACAGGAACTTCATTAAAATCCCAACTCAGTGTGTCAAAAGCTAAAAAAAAGATTCTCCACGACATTTAGTAACTTTGAAAGCTGGAATATTCATTTCCCCCTGCTTATTGTGATGTCCTTCCATTTCCCTCCAATTTCACTCTGGTTTCTAGTTCCCACCAGAGGATAACTAATATGGGGTAAATAAGGGTTATATGAATATATGTTTGCTTGTAAAAGCAAATGAAAGTTTTATTAACGTCGTATTTGAGTTCTCAACAACCAGCTGTTAATTAGTGTTCATATTTTCTTCTCACATCATAATGAAAATCGACTGGGATTTTAATCAGTTGAATGAAAAATATCCCTAGAGAACCTCTGATTATTCTTTGTAAGCGGGGGAACTGCTAAATTTTACTTGGATCAAGTTTCATGCTTGAAACCATCATTGTTTCAGGGATGCCATATATCAGTATTGAAATTTTATCATCTTCACACATATATGTTACAAAACAACACAAATAAAATTAAAAACTGATCAAAATCCCTCTATATGAAAATTTATACAGCCCCTCTGAATAGATTGGGTTTTCCCCAGTATATAAACAAAGCAGACTGAGCCACATCCTATCAGCATCACCGACAGAGATGAAGGTAGCCCCGCCTTTTTGCCCTTATAGGATTAATTGTCTACCAGGTGGCAGAAAATCTAGGTCGACCCCGGCCTTTAAATACATAAATTATATAATGTCCATCTAAATGAAAATATTTTCATTGTTCCTTTTTTGAAACAATGTAGCAAAACCCAAGGATTTTGCACATTTTTTTATTTTCATCAGTAGGAAAGAAACTTCCAACTACTTGTACTAAATGCCAGTAGAATATGTTCATTTGGAAAAAAAAAATCGACAAAATTTCACTATGTTCGAAAATTTATTTACATTATAACACAGTTTTAATTGCCAGCGAATTACTACTGGATATTCCTAAAACAACAACATTGCATGATTGATTGATATGAAATGAAATCGAACTTTTATGGACAATAACATATCTTGTAATTTCTGTTCGTGCCTGATTTAAAGTTAACCAATAAATGAATTAATTTATGTAAGAAGATACTATGTTTTTTTTTTTTACAATACTTTATCAATTACAAAGAAATAAACACCAAATGTCGATTTTGTGAATGATAACAAATAAAAGAAATATCTTGTTATCTAAACCTTTTTACAATAAGATATATTTGTTGAAAGACTTCTTAACATTAACGTTAATGAACAGTCAAACAAGGTACGATATTAGAAACACTGATGCAATCAAGCGTGTCTTGATGATTCAGATCATTAAAGTCCTAATAACTATCTTACATTTACTTTTCTCCGATTCATTCTTGAAACTGGATGGTAATAGCAGACCTGTTGATGAAAACAATAAAAGTATTATGCAACTGAAGGAGAAAGGCAATACTGATATTCTCTGCATGATTCTTAAATATTAATGCATTTTATACTATTAGGTATAAATATCTGACGTGGCGATCACAGCTTGTAAAAAAAATCAAATAAAAAGACTAGTTAAATTATAGTTTTTCTAATGTACTTCATAAAAAATATATAACGACAACTGGTCAGGGACACCTCAAATCAACTTTTTTAATTAAAATCATCGCTGCCGAAATCTTGTCTGGTGGTTCGGAAGTGTGTGTTTTTGTCAAGGACGAACCCAAACGCCAAAGGTGTGTCTTATAGATATGATATCAAAGTCATGGAAAAAGCATGCTTTGTTGCAATTTGAATAAAACAAACAAATATTAACTGACAAACTCAACAATAGGCCTGTTTTTTTGACAACCTGTCTTTTTAGGCAATTATTCGTTTGCCGAATTTACAGGGAATGATTTATGCGATGGTTCGACCAATATCATTTTGTGAAATTTAGCCTAAAAAAGATATAATCATTAATGTTTTAAAACTACAAACAAATACGAATTTGCATAAATTCGCTTTATAATTTATACATGTAAAGATCAATAAATGTAAATGAATAAATTAATATTATCAATACATTGTCAAATATCACTTTTGTTATATATATATAATACATGTACATTGGTCTAATAATGATGCAAAATAGACATCATACATTACTACAGTTTTTTGGGGTTTTTTTTGTTTACATCGTTTAACGTGTAGTAATTTAAATATTATTGATATATATTCTATTCGTGGTATATTTGCAAAAAAAAAAAAAAACAGGATGCAATCACACACCAAAATCTTGAATATAGTATATAGAGATACTGATGACTTACCAAAAGCTAATGGTTAGATCACATACACGGACAAAACATCTGGTATCGACTATATACATGTATCGTCAGAGTGATGTCTCGTCCTTGGCTGTCGGCATTTACTTCATATACTAATCAGCTTACGGCGTTTTTTTTAAAATTAAATATGTCCCTTTATTAAGATTATGTTTTGAACCGAGTGTTTCCATATTTACTAGGTTCTATTTCGTCAAGTGTAAAATTGAAACCGATAACGGCAATTCCGGCTTCCTCCTAAACACAAACATTGACATACTTTAACAAGTCAAGTTAAAGAGGATTGTCATAAATTGAAAATCTTACTGTATTCCATTATTGGAGAAGTGTTAAATGTTGACTTGGATATGTTAGGCGCTTTGTTCTTATTGGTGATGATGGTAATTCTGGTACTCTCTTTACAAAAATTGAGCACATTAAAAATGAGTGATTATGAATAAATCAAACTGCATTAAACAAAACGTCATAAAATAACATTTTAGCATACTTAGATAATGTAATTAACTTCAGAAACCTTGAAAATAGATTTTTTACCATAATCATAGTGTCTTAATGAAGACTTTGAATCAGTTGAATGTGGAATGCCAATATATTCCTTCAAAGGTGATGTTTTTGTTGTGCCTGTCAAATCTATAAAATATACAATACTTCACCACCATTGTATTTTATCCTCATTATGTTATGTAAGCAACGGTTAACAATATATATTATTCATTTGCAATTTATTTCCCAAGTAGATCAAATTTCTGAAGAACAATTGATACTCAAAATGAAAAACAAAATGCTACTGATGATAATGAAAAATATATATTACGTTTTGTAAATCTTCAGTTGTAGTGTTATATATCAATTTTAAAAAAAGTAGGTCAATGACCAGCATTATAAGTTAATGGCAATTGAATATTTTTTGGAAAATTTAGGAAAAAATTCCTAATCATTTTACAATATGAAATTTTCTATATTGTGAAAATAAAACAAATTGCGTCTATTAAAATGAACTACAGTTTATGAATGGCAGTAGCACTAAATAGATACAAAGCATTTAGGTTTTTTTTGACAAGTTTTATAAATATTCAGGTCCGAGTTTCTTTTTCTATCATATTTGAAATCCCTACCCTTTTTTGTTTAAGTTTCCCCCCAAAACTGAATGATGATAATATAAAAACATTTATAGTATTTAACTTATTAAATTGAACTGATTCTGCTGGCATCTACATTATATGAAGTCAACGATTAATATTTTAAATCATAGTGTCTTTATCGTTTTTAAACAATAAATTTTTTTGTAGTGCATAAGACCTATGTTTTTCTTCATAAAAAGGTGAGATAAAACCAACAGAAAAATATGCAAAACTATGCTGATAAACAATTTAAATTTTAACTTTTAATATCACGGTACTGCCAAAAATATTTCACAGAAAAAAAAAATTAGAATTATTAAAATTTAGTTTGAATTTCCGCTTTTTTCCTAAAAGCCTAATTTTGTTTGAGCTTAATTTCAAAACATAGTAGAACTATCGTTTTTATGTCAAAAATATTTCATATCAGAATACCGTTTGTGTTTAGAACAAATTTTACTCATGACATTGAACTTTATAACTTTCCAAATTTGAGAACTCAATCCCTCGGTAAACAACGTCCTATAACGGGCATGGTCACGATTTTGGTGAATTTTTTTTTCGGTTTTTATTATTTACAATCATGCTTTAGGAATGTATTTCTAATGATCGTGTGCAATTTGGGCGCCAGTCGATGAGTTTTAAGCACGATACAAGGCTCACAGTTCTTCGTCATGTAAACAAGGCTAGTGCCCTTTTTTTGTTTACATAGGTTCAATATGCCAGTAAAAATCTTTTTCAAGCTGATTTGTCTATATTCTTATTCATTTTAAGCATAAATAAACAGTTCCTAACGATTAACACATTCGGTTTAGGTCTAAAACTGGAATTTTCACTTTAACATTCAAAATGTAAACAAAAGCTTTGTTTACATAGCGAAGAATTGTAAGCTCTGTAACTCGCTTATAACTCAACTAATGACACTCACATTTTGGTTGCCTTTTTAACATGCTTTACTGAAGCATTGTAAACATTAAAATCGAAAAAATAATTTTGACCAAAATCGTGACCATGCCCCTTTAACGGTCAAGATATAACACTTTTTTACGTCACTAATATCATTGTAAGGGCTTTTGGTGAGCAATTGCTTTTAAATGAACAAACGATTTTGTTTATATGTTAACGGTCTGAATTCTTAATACGAACAAATAAAAATACATAATGTTTTAATTCGGTTGAAACGGAATCAAAACTCCTCTTATAGATAGTTAAGAAGGGCGTTTCAAGGCATGAATAACAATTCACACCTTCTTACCTTTACACCCATTAGCAGGATCACATAGATCCTTATTGCAATGACATCTTAATTGACATTCTTTTCCATAGTTTGGGTATGGACAAAGTGATTCACAATACGGGCCTATTTTCCCATGCTCACAATCTAAAGAGTAAGATTTGATCAAATACAATAGGTATAAAGAACAGTAGCCATTTAAAAATATGCTTGATGAAATAAACTTGCAAAAAAATCAGAAGAAAAGGATTACATATACATGTATATGAATAACCTAACACTGGACATCCAAACACATAGTGACAGTTGTCATTACTGCATTCGCATATGGACTGGCAGTCGACGCCATACGATGGAGGTGGACATCGTTCACTACAGTCTCTCCCCAAAAAACCGACGCTACAACCTTTAAATTAACTATTGTACATTAATAGAACGTGATATCTTTCTGTAAATTATGAAACATATTTTAAAAGATGGTTACGTGTGCATTTCATAAGGCTTCTATTCCAAGTATATCCAAGACAGCAAGTAGTCCCATTTGGTCTTAGAAAAAAAAATGAACATCAAAGTTTATTCGTTATATAAATTGAAATTCAGAATAATACTGTTCGAGGGAATCTGAATCATTAAAATAAAATTATTGCCTTAGACACATCATTTAAAGTGAAATCAGTTTTACATAATTTGATGGGATATTAGAAACTTACCCTTGACAAATGTCGGAATAAGTAATAAATACATGTAAAATCAGAACATATATGATGCATACACCTGACATATCTGAAATAAGATAAATGTAAATAATTGCTGTACCTGTTTCAGTCTTCCTGGTTGATTTTGGAATTTGGAATTTGGAATTAATTTCCGTTTTGAAACTATTCATAATTTAAAACTGGTATGTTGAGTTTTTCAGAGCTTTTTATTTTAAGAACTGCGGATGAAAATATTAATCTGAATATCAGAAAGTGTCACATTAGAGAGTATGCCATTTATGTCATATTTTAACATACAACATATTTAACGTCTAAATGAGTATTGATGTAATTCTTGTTTTTAAATGATAATATATTATCAATTATAGTTTACCTGAAAGCACACTGTTGGACAGGATTAAACAGTTACCTACCATTGACAATTGAATTTGTGAAGTCAAAAGGAAACAATTACGAATAAACACTGCCTTTCATCAGAAAAGATTTCATTACGGATTTGATAAAATCGATAGTAATTTATTGTTGGTTTGCAAGTGTTCATGTCATTACCTTCTTTCTTAATAAAATATTTAAATAATCATCCATTACTTATATTCTTCGATATTTGATTTATTATGCTATACATGTATATGCAACTTATTTTATCTACAATACCTAAAAAATAAAATTGAAAAATATTGGATTTTAATCTAAATAAAGTGTATGATGATTCTAAACAAAAAATAATTGAACTCCCCTGATGTTTGAATAAAAGAATTTTGCGAGACAACAATGGAAGACTGTTTATTGTTGGTTTTAGATAGGGTTATTTGAACTTTAACAAAATACTGGAGTAATGATAAAAATAAAAGTTTCAACATGACCTTGCTAGGTGTTCAAACTAGCGTCAAATGGCCATGTTATATAATTGAGGTAAACAAAAACAAGTTTGAATGAAATGATACAGCTGACACGCTGCACTCCCTATAAACAAAAGTTTCTTTGATAAACTTTTGCTAAACTTAAACATTCATTTTGAAACACTCTAACACAAGGGTAGTGTCACAGTGTAAAATTCATTCTTTTGGACTATTTTTAGCCGGGCTCTACTGAAAGCAGAGTCCTGGCTATATGCAGGCAAATCGCAAATGTTACTATAAATAGCACAACTTCAAAAGTAAACAAAAAACCAAACAGCATCAAAGTAAAAGCTTCCGTTATACCAAATAGTTACACAAAGAGTCACGTTTTGTCAAAAGTGTTGGCATTTTGTTTCTTTTTTTCCAATTTCGAGAGAATTGTGTAACTTTTTTAGTTTTCTTATTAGTAACGTGTTTTAAAAACAAAACTATGCATTTTGGACATATACAATGCGTATGAATTTCCATGAACTACATTTGTACTTTGCCGTGCGTTGAAGAAATGGGAATTGAATATAAAACGCTTGTTGCAGGCACGTAGCATCAAGAGGGCCCAGGGGGGCCTGCCCCCTCACTTTTTCTCGCAGCAACTTTTTTTTTTTGAAATTTACATATAAAAAATTGAATTATCATGGAATTCCCCCCCCCCCCCCCCCAACACTTTTTTGGGAGTATGTAACAAATTGATATGAAAATAAGGAAATGAGGAGTGAAATTGAAGATACATACTACGCCAGCCCCCCCCCCCCCCCCCCCCCTGCATTAGGATTTTGAAGATTTTGGGAAACTTTAAATTTTCAGTCTTTACTACACAATATGCATAAAGACACACCAAGAGCCCGGCTTTCAGTACTTCAGTACTTTGATTAATTATTGTATAAATTAACTTTTTCGGACTTGGTGTTAATTGCTACAAAACTTTTCCTCTATTTCGACAACTGTTTTAAAAAGGTTTAAATTCCGCGCAGCCTTAATCCCACCTGAGGCACTATCAGTGATGGACAGCTAATCTTGTAATTGACTTCTGTTTAAGTTTTATTGACACTTCATCTAATTAATCCATTTATGTACCTGTTCTTAAAATGATTCGACTTACTCAATAGATGTTCCTTAATTGATTTTCTTACTTCTGTACATATAATGTTATTCCTTAATTGTGTTACATTATTGTTCATAATATTTTATTCGGAATTGTAAATTATATATGGTCAGTTGGAATCAGACCTTCGGTGCTGATGCATACCAAACTCACGTAAAAGTATATTTCATGTAAGGTTTATATAAAAGTCTAAAAACTAAAACGCATGTTTGCTTGTTGGAGGTTTAGAGAGGTTGGGTCCAACAACAAGAGAATAAGCTCAGAGTTGGCCCAGTATTAGTTCCGTGCGGGAAAAAGTGTCCCGCAATACTTGGTTGGAGAAACCTAAGGGTAGCGACAGTCGTGTCTGCTACATATATTTTGTATTAGTCAGATCCTGGACCTCTACAACAGTTTAACGAGTTTCCCCAAATTCAGAGTTTACAGATGAATAAGACGATTTAAACCATATTTTTCAAACATACTTCTTATGATAAGAAACTTATGAAATTTTGACACCGTAAAACAGGTCGTATAACCAAATGATTATATAATTTTAATCAAAGTTGACCTCCTTGTTTTTGCAGGTCGAGGTCTTTACCTTTTTCCTCATCTTAAAGTACGATAAAATGAAATGTATTTCTTTGCAGTAATGTAGATAGCTGTTTTAGACACTGATATTCTATTCTTCAATGAAATGATAGAATATCAGAATGTCTATCAGCTTACACTACTTTTTGAAAGTCAATAGTCAAACTAAACTTTATATTGCTCAGCCCGCATTTTCTATAATTTTCTTGAATTTGAAAGGTATTTTGATTATTTTTTAAGCTTCCAATATTAAAATATTTCTGATTTTTACGTGTAGTGAAGAGTTTATATAAAGATATAAATTGACAGAATAGTTAACATATTGACCATGTAATAAGAGAGAAAAACTGAAGTTAGTGATTTTTTTTTCTTCAAACAAATCAATGTATAGAACGGGCGCTTTATAAAGCTTGTAAGCATGTAAATAAATTTGATTGGCAAATCATATTTTGAAAACATATTCTGAAACCAAATTATTCTCTCTTTAGTTCACATAAGCTAAGAAATCCAACATTAATGTGAATGTTTTAAAATTGCGAAAACAGAATCCTTAATGTAAATCAATTCTGAATTGCGAAACATGTGATATTTTCCTAGGCCAATATTTCGCGAAAAATATAGTCCTTGTTAGATTCTCATCATTGATTACTATTTCTATGCCAAGTTGTAAAATAGTAAAAAACGAAACAAAAATATATTATTTTCATTTTCTGTCTTCTTAATCAAATTTACGTTCGATAAGTCGAGAACCAGCAAAGACTCCTTTCTTAATATGAATTGTACATTTTGTCTGCGTTTTAAAACAAACAGTGTTATTTAACTTGAGAAACAAAAAAAAAAAAAAAACGATCAGAAGAAGTATTATTTATCTTTAAGTAGTATACAATGTATATATCTTTCCAGTATTTATCTTCCGGTTTCAAGTTACACGTTCATTATATAATATGATTGCTAATATTAAGCGAGAACACATCAAACAATCACCGAAAATTTGGGGTTTTGAATGTTCAACTTTACAATCTAAGAGGCATCATAATAAGATACAATAAAATTATAAATGCAAGTTTGATTGGAAAGATGCTTCATAGGTTATTTTCTGAAGCTGTTTATTATTTTGAATACCGTTTAAAAAGATTGGGTCCGCTCACTTCCATTAATAGATAAACTTTTAAAAACGCTTGATATCGATGAAAATCTATTGATATTGATAATTTTAGGTTTTTATATAGAAACCGATATTCTTTAACTATGTAGAATTGTACATACAAGAAGTGTTATTTTGTCAAATGCTGTTATCACATTTGTACATTCACTGGAAAAAAAAATTATTTGATGGAGATGTTTTGAATACAACATCAATTACAATGACAAGGATTCATGCCAAAGTCATTGGCTAAATTTGCTAGATTTGCAAGAAATGCAAGGAATGCAAACAGAAGAACAATATTTGCAAATATAAAGAACCAATTTTCGTTTATAGTAATAACGCGAGTGGCATTAAAGACTCTACATACATTATATTTATTCATAATGAGTAGTCTGCACACAATATTTTATCATCAATCTATCATGAAACACATAAGTAATTGTGAATGTTTAAGACATCTACACAATTGCACGGTCCTTTACTCCGACAGAACCCATTTTTTAACATTAATATTGATACTTAATAAGTAATATATATATAACAAAAAGTAACACTGCTAGAACTAATAGACCAACTATAATTTGCATGTTGTGTCCTCTATTTCCTTTATGAATTTTGACCTGGGTTGAGGCGATAGATGTATTACTGTGGCTGGTAGTAACCTGCATATCTGAATATCAAAAAATATATTTTGTTTAAATATTGTATGAAAGGCGCACTTTGTCATTTGTACCGCGATAGAATATATATAAATGCATCGGGAAAAGTTTCCGTTAGAGATATCACTCAACAGTATTTAGCTATTTAGGAGAATATATAAGCTTGAATTGAAATTGCAACGGGTTTCCTTCCGACTATATGTGGAACAAAACTTTGCCTGTTTATGTCATAACCTAATAATACATTTCATCACATTTTTTTTATTCAGTTTTCCATGTATGCAAGCTATTAACAATTATGGTTTTCATTTCTTAACCTAAATATACAATTCATCCCATATTCTTTTTAAGTTTAGAAATGTCAACTGTTATTCACTTTAAATTGTAGATACCAATGTCCGTTTTATTTATGCATACTAAATTTCACTTTAGAAAAGAAAAATACATAAAACAGTTTAAAGAAAAATACATCACGATTTTCTACATGTTTTTCCTTTTAGTCTATCTTATAATAAGTACGTAGATTTCATAAATTAAAATATTTTTTTAATTGCATGAAATATTGTGTCATCATGATTGAAATTGTTTGTTTGCTTACATGTATGCTGATAAAGCTTGCATACCTCAGGGAAAAAGCAACATTTTTCTTTATTTAATAATTGAAGAAATGCATAATAATTGTTAACAGTATGAAATGAAATCTACAGGCTTAGCAATCGACATGGACAAAATTACATAGAAGTTGACATTATATTTACCAATTTCTGAATGAGGACATTATGAACATAATGGCATGAGTCAACACTACAGTTTTCGCATAAGAATTGACATTTCCCACCATAAGTAGGAACGGGGCAACGATGACTACAGTTCATTCCATAAAATCCTTCGAGACACTCTTAAAATGCAAATTTTTCATTATTGTTTTAAATGAATTTCTTTTTGAATAAGAATTACATCCAAGATTCACTAATACAATGTAATATTTGAAACATACAAACCTATGCATTTATTTAGTGTTTCATTCCAAATATATCCATCACAACATACGTATAATTTTGTGTTTTCAATCATTAATATAATTACAAGTTTGCACTCCATAGTAAATTCAAATTGATATGAATAAAATCAGTCATTAGAAGAAAGAAACATTACTTACCCGTCACATAGATTTGTGTCTGAGGGAATACAGTGTTGGCAAACGAAGATCATATTGATAATAACCACATGCAGATGTAAGGACTTCATTACAGCTAACGACAGCAATAAAATTATTTCCGTAAAGTTTAACAGTTTTGTTATGAATTCTTTCTTTTAATATACATACAAGAAATTGATCATTTTATGCAATGCCCAACTTAGAGAGCAGACCATTTCAATTTATCGTACACAATGCATCTACATACTGCATACAAACAAAGTAAATCTCAGTGTCCGAGAAATAGTCGTTATTTACATACAGAAACTGAAATTCAAATTCAAGATAATTTAATTTTTCTCATTTCTCCGCTATGTTTCAATGTTCTCTGCTAATTACAACACATTCTCTGGTCAATATGTTAGGGTGTATTTCTTTTAAAACGTGTAAACTTCAATAAAGTGATTAATAAAATGCACCGAAAAAACATAGGCTTCGTTTAAGGAATAAATAAACTAAACAATTCAGTATAAATATTTTACCATCTCTACAACGATATTAAAATCATGGATTCGCTTCTTGTGCTTTGATACCAGTGTATTTGCAGGTAAGGTAATTGTGTTTTAAATGATATAATTATTAAGAATGCTTGACTGTTTCTGCCAATGAGCATTTATATTTCCTATCTCAGTGTTCATTAATTTATTATCGATGAAAATTTGCATTTGCAGAAAAGGTAATTTTGTTTTAAACGACATAATTATTAAGAATGCTTGACTGTTTCTGCCAATGAGCATTTATATTTTCTATCTCAGTGTTCATTAATTTATTATCGATGAAAATGACTTATAACAATCTAGAATCGGAACAATAATTTATTTAAACATTGTAATCTTCTTGAATGTAAGCTTTTTTAGGCTGTTAAATTAATTGAGCGAATCCACGTTTTCTGCTTTTAATTTGCATATATCGGTTGCAATTGGCTTATCATTCAAAAGGATGTCTTAAAGTGGACAAAACATTCCTTACGAAGACCACGGGTATAACTCTGCGCGTCATCATGCGTAGATTCGGGGAGCGGGATGATGTTGCAAAATTGTTTTCATTTTGTGATCTCACAAAATCAAACATTGTAAAACAAATATGAACATATGCATTTAAAACAACATTCGAATTTAGTTTTTATCTAAGCCTTCGCAGATAGGTGACAACCCCCAACCCCAACCTTTAAAACGCGGAGAGAGAAGGCATATGATGATAGTGGTTAAGAACAGCAGTAGTAGAGACAAAGTCAAGATTTTGGAATATCAGTAGATTTCAAAACTAGTATTGAACTGTCAAAGTTGAAATACTCGTAAACAATAACCGTTACTCATAAAATTACTTGCTAGATATAACTTTAAATCGCGGACATAGAATATCGTGTATCGAAATAAAACAAAATCCCAGATGTAATTGGTTACTTCCTATTGCCCACTTTGCTGCAATAAATAGATGCAAATACTAAACGTGTGTATTTTCCGTGAACTTTTACAATTTTTGAGGTTTCCTATACGACAAATTTGTTCAATCAATGGATAAATAGTCACTTAGTCTATCAGCCTTTTAATTAAATTAAAATATGTATTTCATCTTACAATTTTACATTCATTTTGATTTTTACTCTAAAGTTTATCTTATAATGTGATGTTTTATTAAAACATAAAAAAATGTGTATCATATTTGTTAATCAACAATGTTTTATCCTCAATTTAAAGAAATCCACTGATGATAATGAAAAACCAACTATTGTGTATTATAGACCTTACATGAAAGTGTTATTCTTCACTTTCAAAAAAGTAGGTCAATGACCTACTTTTTTGAAAAATTTAGTCCGAATTTCCTCTGTTTTGCTAAAAGTTAAACTTTGTCAGAGCCTCATTCCATGATTTAGTAAAAATATCGATTGTTATGTCAATAATAATTCATTTCATAAATACTTTTTGTATTTAAAACAAATGTTACTCATTAAATTGATCTTTTTAACAATCCGGATTTGAGAACCCAAACCCTGAGTAAACAATGTCCTTAAATGATTAAACAATTACAACTATATAAACTTTAGCTTTCGATTCTTAAATAAAATACAATAATAAAAGAGGTATCATGTCAGCTAAACTTCCTCAGAATATAGCGACGTACTTGATAAAGAACTTCTGATCATACATTGATAAATAGTTAAACCAAGGTACGATATAAGAAACACAGCTGCGACAACTGTTAAGCTGATTGTAGCATGATAAAGCAAAGCATTTGACCCTTCAGTAGATGTCTTACAAAAGCTGTTCTCTGAACTATCGTTGGAACTGGAGGGTGTTGACAGACCTGTTGATTAAAATAATAAAATCATTATGACAATGAAGAAGAAAGGTGATATTGATATTGGATATAAGTGTACTTGTAGAAAAAAAAATGATTAAGAAATCACTAATCGTGACTCTTTAAATAACTTTATGACATGGCGATCACAGCCAGAAATAAAGTCATAAAAAAGGAGCAAAAAACAAAAACCCATCAATTAAATTGAAATACATGGTATGACGTTTTAAATCTCTATTCTGTGGTATGTTATAAAAGATTGAACAGCAAACTTTGGGGAATTTCGAAGCAACTCTTTAATTACTTTAAATAAAACTATCGCTGCCGAAACTTCGGCTGGTCACGGTGGCTGATATAACTCGTGAATTTAATTCGTGGTCACGAAATAAAAGTTGTTTCCACAAAATCATGGACATGAAAAAAAATTATTTCCACGAATCGTATATATTCAAATAATATGACAATTGGAGGAATTTTTCGAAAACTATGTCTTATGTACCATTTATAATAATATTTATAATTATAATATATTCCTCAAAAAAAACATAAGATGATTGTGTTTATAGAGGCACTGCATTTTGTAAAACATAAAAAGACGTTCACTGATTTCAAAGAATCCAACACTTCTCAAAGCCATTCATTTCTCATTTTGTTAGAACAAATTAAAGTGGAAACAAAGTTTATTCGTTGTGACGACTTTTTTTTTTCGTGGAAACGAGTTTTATTTCGGGGCAACGAATTTATAAACGGTATAAATGTATCAAGCATATGCCCTATAGCAGCCACTTTTGCTGGTTATTCGGATGTGGGTTTTTTTTTGCAAATACGAGCTTAAAAGCCAGATGTGTGTTTGTCACTGCACACCCTTTACCCAAAGGCACTCTGTTGGTGAAGAATGAGCCATTTTGGGCCAAGGGAAAAGAAGATATGCTCCAGACAAGAGATTTCGGACGGACTGACGAACGGACAGACTGATCACTATAAGGCGCCCACAGAGTGGGGCCCTAATAAAAAGTAAAATTGACGTTAAAGAAAGTTAACTTTAAAAGTTTGCCTATATATGTGAAAGTGATTCTTTATTTGATAATGATACACCCTGTATAAACAAAGTATCACAGAATAGCGATTTAACAAAACTAATTTTGACATCAATTAAAAATCTTACTGTTTCCCGCAACTAGATGATAAACGTATGTTGACAAAGAAATTCGAAAAGATTGGAACTCTTAATTGGAAGTCTTTAAACGCTCAAGGTTATAACTCTAAAAATGCTTTTAACATAGTTTAATGAACGTCAATCAAAATATTTCCTATTGTATATTTATAAAGAGTAATTGGACAGAAATGTCAGATTTTTACTATATCTTCTGAATAGATGTGTTGAATAAGTTGAATGTGAAATTCCAGTATTTTCCTTTGGATACGATGTACTTGGTGTGATAGTCAAATCTATAAAGAAAACAAAAGTATTAATTTGCACAACGGATTGATTTGTGTTATCATCGTTATTAAAGCAGCATTTAACATAATACAAATGTTTACATTCATATTGCAAATATTTCTCTTTATGACAGGGTTGGCAAAAAAGCGAGAAATACTCATATTTCCCAGGACGGTGGGAAATACTGGTAATTCCCGGGAATTACTGGTATTTCCCGAGAAAATACTGCGAAATAAAGTACAACTACATATTACAGTACTTAATTAAATCTGTAGGGATGTAGACAATAGTACACCTTGTCAGCAATGACATTTTATAATGTTCTTTGATTTTAACAAGTTATAACTGGTCAGTAATGCATTGGTTATCCCTTATGAATACTCAAAACATGGTTCATTCATATACCATTGTAATTTGTTTTTAAGGCTTTAATCAGGTATAGGTGCATCTACACAGTTATCATAAACATGAAATTAAAGGTTCCTTTTTTTGGTTATTTGGTGAATATGAAAATGGGGCAAGAAAATTGGGAAAAATAAAGTGTGACTGTGTCACTGCCTCAGTATGCAACACACCTGGGAAGAAGCCAATTAGCCCAACTCAAAGTATATATCTCCCCAAAACAGGAGCACAAAACTGTCAAGTGTTATTATTTATTAAAACAACATGTGTGATTATTGAATTTTTACTTGCAACACCTACACTAATTATAACAGTTTATTTTGTGCTTTGAATTATAAATCTGTAAAACACAAAACTTGAAGTTAAAAAAAATGGACCAAAATTTGTACACTAGCAGCTATATATAGAAATCTTTTGGAATAGGTGACCTGGTGAATTTAAGATTAATAAACTGACAGTGAAACGGGGAAGTATAATAAATTGGTTTTTGATGCTTACTGTTAATATCTTTTATCATAAACATAAGTTTTACATTGAACAAACTAAAGAAATAAAGATTATAAATTTGTATTTCCCAGTATTTCCTAGTTTAGTGGAAAACAGTAGTATTTACCGGGACGGGAAATACCGGTATTTACCACTGGTAATTCCCAGCACTGGTATTTCCCGGCCAACCCTACTTTATGAACCCCCTGAAAGAAAAATAATTTTGGTATCTATTTGAATTTTCAACAGAACCTGCGATTCTGTAAACATTAGATCACTGATCTGTTTTATTTCTGACAATATTCTCAGATATGACTGTAACTATTATATAGTTATGATAAGTTAAAAAGTCAGAAGATTATGTACTTGGTTGATGTGTGTTTAAATATTTTAGCTAATGATATCCTTAATTTAGGTAAGGTATATTTGTTTAAGCTTCCTTACTTGAACATCCATCAGCAGGATCACACTGATCCTTCTCGCAATTGCATTTTAGCTGACATTCTTTTCCGTAATTTGGGTATGGACAAGTTACTTCACAATACCTGCCTATTCTTCCAGTCTCACATTCTTCAAAATAAAATATGTTTTTTGTATTAGAAACATGTTTAAATATCATTCTTTGAAAACGTAATAGATAAAATGAATAGGAAATTACATGTTAGGATATAATATTATCAAATTCAAAAGTCAACAATCTTAAGCAAAAATCACCTGGTATTGTTCGAAAGCATCCATATACATTGTGACATTTGTCATTACTACAGTTACATATGGACTGACAGTTGACTCCATACGTAGGAGCTGGGCATCGTTCACTACAGTCTTTTCCCTGGAACCCGTCCATACAACCTTTTGAAAAATATCTTGTTTAGTTATAACCGTAGGATTTAGCTGTGCCATTATGTCAACTGAATAGTGACTGAGGGGCTTGGAAAGGCAGCAAAATGCCTTTCAGAAACCTTTTCTTTCACAAAAAAGCACAGGCTAATCTGGTGAACTTGGTGTTAGAAAAACAACATTCATCAAAAGATACTAACGTGTGCATTTGCTATGGGTTTCATTCCAAACATATCCAAAACAGCAAATCGGACCAATTGGTCTAAACAAAACACCAGAAAATGGATAAATTTCGACTGCTACATGTACTTAAAGTACAATCAAACTACATACGTGCAAAACCAAATTTTCCTTTTGTTATAGTTATTGTAATCTTTATTCATATTTGCATCTTGTTTTGTCTTAAAATATATTAGTGAGAATAAAAAATGTTTCTGGTCAGCTTAGTAGAATAATATAAACTTACCCTTGACACACTTGTGAATAAGTATAAATAATATGTAAAAACACAAGATATATGTTGACGACTATCAACATATTTGCAGTGAAATGAATGTGAATAAATGCTGCAATCGTTTCCGTCTTCCTTGTTGATTCTTAAAGAGTATAATTTTTCAATTTGTTTTCCCTTTAAAACTCTGCACATTAATAAAAATATTCATATAAAACAAGGAAATGTAAACGTAATGAGAATAAACACTTAAATTGAACGATAAAATGAATAAATATTACATCAGAATCATTTGTACGCGTGCAGTATATATTTCCGAATGATTGAAAATAGTGTTATATTTGGTAAATGTTTAAAATAGCGATGCTTCAAAGCGACATACTTATATATTATAAATCGTCGATGATAGAGGCTAGTACGATACCATTGTTGCAACCACTATTGAAATAAAACCACTATTGAAATAAATTATTTCAGTAGTGGTTGTGAATGTATTTCATTAGAAAAATCACCTTGCAACCACTATTGAAATAAAACCACTATTGAAATAAATTATTTCAATAGTGGTTGGGAAAGTATTTCATTAGATAAATCCCCTTGCAACCACTATTCAAATAAACTTTCTATTGAAATAAATTATTTCAATAGTGGATGGGGACGTATTTCATTAGAAGAATCACTTTGCAACCACTATTGAAATACAGCTACTATTGAAGTAATGATTTCAATAGAATTTAGGGATGTATTTCATTATTAGAACTACTTTACAGACACCATTAAAGTACAACTACTATTACATTTATTTTTTTAATCGTAGATGGGAATGGAAAGAAAGAAGTTGTATATCAATTATGCAAACTATTTTGAAATGCAAGAAATCTAACGAATAATATCAAATTCACAATTATGTTGCAATTTTCACTGCTGTGCAGAAATAAATAACAAACTCTCGCAAATAAACATGCATATACACTTTCAATTTCAAATACACGATTATGGTACTAAAGACTTGCATATTTTACGGTAATAATAATCGAGGCTATGAAAATTATGTACTTAATTTTAGGATTTTCACTGCTGTGTAGAAATAACCAATCCTCGCAGTTCAACATATAGAATTGTTTTCATATTTTTTTCATTACCTTTCTCTTTCTATAGATACATCATGTTTTATGAAAATTGTAAATGAAATTATTTGTACTAGAAGACAACGTTGTAAATTGCCGGAAGTTGTATTCAATACCCCTGCATATTAAACAAATAATTTATAGCTGATGTATCATTATAGATATATGTTATAATGAATATCACTGTTGAGATAAATAATTTCAATAATTATAGTGGTTGGGGATGTAGTTCATTATGACCAATATTGAATGAAATAAATTATTTCAATAGTGGTTAGGTATGCATTTCATTACAATCACTATTGAAATAATTTATTTCAATAGTTATTAAGGATGTGGTTCATTACAACCATTATTGAAATAACACATTTCAACAATGGTAGGGATTCGTGTCATTTCAAAGCCTTTTATTCCGACTGTGTATAACACTTTCGGTTCAAGATGACAAGTGATTTGGGAAACATGACCATATAGAGGTAAATCAAAGAACATCATAAATAAAAATGAATTCATCATCTCATAAGACATACTTCTTATATTAAGAAATTCTCCTACCAGAAAGGAGAGTGTTACACACAGACGGAATAATAGATATAAAACTAAAATGCATCAAAACCACTAATAAAATACTTTATTTCAATAGTGGTTGTAAGAAACGCATCCTTAACCACTATTGAAATACTTTTATTTCAATAGTAGTTAAAATGAAACGCATCCCCAACCACTATTGAAATAATTTATTTCAGCAGTTCTTATAATGAAATAGACCCCCAACTTCTATTGAAATCATTACTTCAATAGTAGTTGTATTTCAATAGTGGTTGCAAAGTGATTCTTCTAATGAAATACGTCCCCAACCACTATTGAAATAATTTATTTCAATAGTGGTTTTATTTCAATAGTGGTTGCAACAAAGATACTAAAGACTTGCATAGTTTACGGTAATGATAATCAAGACTGTAAAATAAATGTATTTATATTAGGATTTTCACTGTTGTGCAGAAATAACCAATCCTCGCAGATTAACATATAGAATTGTTTTCATATTTTTTCTCTACCTATTTCTCTTTATATAGATAGATCATGTTTTATGAAAATTGTAAATTATTTGTACCAGAGGACAACGCAATAATTTCTATTTAAAACCCCTGCATATTAAAAAATGATTTATAGCTTACATGTCATTATAGATATATGTTATAATGAATATCACTATTGAGATAAATAATTGCAATAGTAGTTGGGGATGTACTTCATAATGAATAATATTGAATGAAATAAATTATTTCAATAGTGGTTAGGTATGCATTTCATTACAACCACTATTGAAATAAATTATTTCAATAGTGGTTAGGTATGCATTTCATTACAACCACTATTGAAATAAATTATTTCAATAGTGGTTAGGTATGCATTTCATTACAACCACTATTGAAGTAAAGTATTTCAATTGTGGTTAAGGATGCGGTTCATTACGACCATAATTGAAATAAAATATGTCAATAGTGGTAGGGATGTATGTCATTATAATGCCTATTATTCCGACTGTGCATAACACTTTCGGTTCCAGATGACAGGTGGTATGGGAAACATGACCATATAGAGGTAAATCAAATAACATCATAATCAAAAGGAATTTATCATCTCATGAGACATAATTCTTATATTCAGAAACTCCCCTAGCAGAAAGGAAAGTGTTACAAACAGACATAATAATAGACATAAAACTGAACTGCATCATCAACCACCATTGAAATACTTTATTTCAATAGTGGTTGAAATGAAATGTATCCCTAACCACTATTGAAATACTTTTATATCAATAGTGGTTGAAATGAAACGCATTCTTAACCACTATTGAAATAATATATTTCAATATTGGTCGTAATGAAGTACAACCCCAACCAATATAATTGAAATAATTTATCTCAATAGTGATATTTTTAATTATATTTATCAATAAATAATTATTCAATATACAGCTGCAGGGTGTTTGAATAGAAGTTCTGGCAATTTACAAGATGTTCACTATTGTGCAAATAATATACAATATTCATACGACATGATAAGTTTGTAGAAAGAGAAAGGTAAAGAAAAAAATATAAATTTTCAAAGTTATATTAATAAAGAAATTCATTCTAACCTGGGATTGAAATTATGTTTAATAGCAGTTGTACTTAAACAGTGTCTGTAAATTGATTTTCAAAATGAAATACATCCCGGAACACTATTTAAATAATTTATTTCAATAGTTGTTGCAAAGTGATTCTTCAAATGAAATACATTCCCAACCACTATTGAAATAATTTATTTCAATAGTGGTTATATTTCAATAGTGGCTGCAAAGTGATTTTTCTAATGAAATGCATTACCAACCACTATTGAAATAATTTATTTCAATAGTGGTTTTATTTCAATAGTGGTTGCAACATACCATACGATAGATGCTGATTTTAGGTCAAAACGATGATTGTTTAAATGTCATGTTTAAGGCATCCCAGTAACGGAAAACAAGGAAAAACGTATATTTCAGTGGTAGATAAAAATGCAAAGCTACCGAAGCATTTTGAAAATTCCGGGTCTACACCATGTCAAATGTTGTACAATTTCAGATATTCACCTTGTAGGTCACGTGATACATGTAGTAAATATAACGATTGACTTTTGCTAGAATGTCGGATATCAGCCGATTAGTAAGATTTAACTTAAAAAATTATTAATCAAATAACAAAATGCCTGAAGATGCCTAAAGTCAATGTTTATCAAATTATGAAATCCATAATTTAGGAAGAAATGAACATCATCAATACAAAAACACACCATTAAATCGAATAAGGTACCACAAACACATATTAAATTCTCCCCACTCTCTCATCGCTGGGAAAAATTGAACTTTTTAAGAGATCAAAAATTTAAACGGTATTCTTGTCTTTTATTTGTTTAGAAATAAATAGCAATATGAAAAGTTCACCGGGATATGAAGTTGGTTGGTACATGATCAAATCTGCTGAGAAACCCTTCGGGCTCTAAATGATTTGATCACGTGACCAACTAACTTCATATCCCGGTGAACTTTTTAAATTGCTGTTTATTTCTTAACTAAAATGTTTCATGATTTGCAGAATCTCTTGAAGAGATTTGGTCTATTCAGGGTTGTGTAGAAAGCGAATGGTCTTGCATTGAAAAAAATTAAACTCTCGAAATAGGCCCTTAAAGACGGACAGAGATTCCCAAGGGCAAGCTGCTGTCAGACCTAGTCCGGACCACGTGTATCAGGGCCGATGTTCAATATCAGATATACGATATATTTAAATCAACTTTAAGATATATTTAAATCAGCTTGCAATCACTTAAATTTAGTTGATCTTGGTTAATGAGGCTCGTTGGTCAACAAATTAAATATCATATCCACCTTATATTTTCAAAAATGTTTTGCTTCGATGTAATTTGTTATTAAGAAATAAGTTCATTATTTTTAATTTAAAATCTTGATGTTTTCCGATATCTTTATATATCTTTGTAAGAATACATATAAAGTATAGAAATGGCCACGGCCATCCAGTTTTCTTAACTTATTAGTACAACATTTTGAAGTGTTGATTAAAATGAACGATAATACGTGATCTGATCTGATCTGATCTAGTCACATGGGTGCACGAGTCATTATATAACCTGTTAATGAACTGCATATTAAAGAAGATTAGCTTTAAAGTTGATTATCCATGGAATACAGATGCTGAAACAACTGAAGTAGACGCGAACAATGTACGTAGGGTCTAAAGAAGTCATATACATGTACATGTAGTTAATGGATTTATTCATTTGCAAAACATCCTCTCGAACAAGTCATCATTAATTCAAGGTAAGTTTATTGTAATATACAGTTAGATTAGCAATGAAGTCTACACAAGTTAAGTATCTTATGACCTCTTGGTCATCGCAACCTGATTAAAATCAAATCCTTTAGTTCGTATATTCACTTCATGAATTTCAAACTGAATATAGTATTGGTCAATGTATTTCATATCTTAGCAATTTCCTAATTACCTATTAAAGTGACAGACAAACCTAGCCCTAGCGGTCGCTGTTATTGTACGCGACATGGCAAATTACATGTCCGTCACTCAAAACGGTAGTGTAAACATTCAATTTGATGGGCTTTTCCTGAATATGCAGTTCTGATTAAATAAAAAAATGGTATCTCTACATGTAATCTCCGTATTGTGTGTCAGACACAACTACAACATGCTTAAAACAAAGACACTTTTTTTAAAAAAAATTATAATAGAAAATGGTTTGATCGGAATTCAAAAATGTCGCAAAAGCTTAGTAACGATAATTAAAATTGGAAATGTTTTTTTCTCTTTAACGCTAATTGCTTTTATAATCAGCCGCATGAATAAATAATACTAAAAAAATATACAAGTGGGGAAAGTTTTTATTCTTACAAAGCTTGTGTCACATCTACATATGGTTTTATTCTTAATTTAATGTACATATAAGAGGTGAAAAAAATTGCAGATATGATAAACAGACAAACTACTGCAGCCCACAGAAGAGACGTGAAACTTGAGTCTTCTTTTGGTTTAAATATTGGTTTTTGACAGGAACCAACTGCACCTTGAATAATATTGTACCGTATTTTAGTTATGTTATCTACATGTACATGCAAATACAAACAAATACATAGCCAAAGGCGATCAAAATTTAAGAACAACAATGCTGTTACACAACATTTTCTTGCGCGTAAACTACCGAATCGGATGCTAAAAATGAACTTGATACATGTATGAAAAAATTGTGTTGCTAAAAAAACTCGACAAATCCACTTAATAATCAGATATTTACCGTGTGGTTGAATACATCCACGCACATGATGACAATATTGGTCATCAGTACAGTTGCACTTTGATCGACAGGTTTGACCAAAATTAGGTGGAGGACAGGGATCACTACAGTTTTGTCCGAAATAACCATCCTCACATGCTAGACATTGAAAAAAAATATATATTCAGAAGAATCATAATAAAAAAAGAGGTTTAATAAAAAAAAAATCAGATTATTCTCACGGATACATCTGTTCTCTATCCTATTCCAAACATATCCAAAACAGCACTGTAGGACTCCTGATCTATATGAAATGAAAATTAAGAATGAAATTCTTTGAAATGTTTGAAATCATTATATAAGACAATAATTATTTTAATTATATATTCAATGTTAAGATAAACAGTCATTTTCACTAATCATCTAGGCATTACAAAATTCGATATTAATTGATTTTTAGCGTATGTCTCTCGAGCTCAGAGCTAAGTATCATTTAACTTAAGTATTGTATATTTGTAATTGTGACTAATAAGGTTTGTAAGCAGTTCTTAGTTTTTCGATACGTAATAGTTTCCTTTTTAAAATTGCTTTATGTTCACACAATCTAATCTCTGTACGTGTAGCTGTACACTTTTCTTAAGATAGAAATCAAAGTGCATCTTTCATTATACCCCACGCAAAAAGTTGCGAGCGATATAATGTTTTTGACCCGTCCGTCAGTCAGTCAACCAGTCCGCCAGTTCCGTTTTTTTTTCAGTAAGTGCAACTCCGCTTAAACCACTTCAAGTAATTTCGTAAAAGTTTGTAGGTATTTAGAACACAAAGTGTAGATGTGCATAATACTAGATTCCGGGGTTTTTTCCCCCGAAATTTCGGCTCTTTTGAACTTTAGCAATGTATTGATTATAGTGATTAACATTTTGTAAACGCACTTTTCTTGAATCGCCGCACAGAATTTCGTGAAACTTTAGAAAGGTAGAACACAATATGTATGAGCATTTTGTCAGAAAAATCCGAATGCATAATATTGTTTGGAACTTCAGATTTTTGTGATTTAGAATTTTAATGTTAATGAAAAGTATAGATGTGCATATTATCAGAAAGTTTTGATCTAATGTTTTTGTGCGAAATATGCCCCTTTATTGAATAATAGGTACCCTACCATTCATTATGAATAGAATTGTCCATTAACAGGAGAGCGTAGGGTATGCGAGCTTGATCACTTCTTTCTTTCATTTTGAAAAAAACCCACTGCATTGCTAAAATTTGTACACTTTTAAGGAAAAATGAAAGTGGTTCGACACACAAGTAAATATCTTAATGATAGTCATGCGATAAAAAATATGTTTAAGATATAATTTCACTAAGATGAGCGAATTGTTGGATTCTGATTAGCTAAACTTTCTCTGTCAGTTTTTGTACTTGTAAAACTTTAGCAGCACTAGTGTTTAAAATGATCGAGTCAGAACATGGTTTTCTTAACTTCTTTTAACATTTCCCAGAATGACAGCAGTATTCACTTTATGATTAGTAAACTGAAGAGTGTGAAAAGGTAACTACGAAATAGCTGACTACATGATAATGCATTTTTTAAGAAAAAAAATTGAAATGCATTTTGCAAGTTTACAATTGTAAATCATGCCAATAAATCGCTTCTCAGGGCTATCGTGTAACAACCAAACAATCGTATGTACTGATTAATGATGACATTTGTCGGATACTAGTCATAGTTTGTTAGCTTTGTACAAAACTGGCCGAATTTTGCAATTAATAAAATAAATTTATCATTACGAACTCAGTCTTTTATTGTTTTAACATCACATTGTTCAATCACATGATAATTTACACTATTGTTAAATGTGTCTCTTATGAAAACTTGTTCAGTTCATTTTAACACTCAATCATCTGTCATTTGACTCTATTCAAAGTTTTCCATCTTGCTCTTTAATATAAAGAAAAAATGTTAAAATACCTACCCTACATAGCACAAATCTGAAACATTGAACATAAAATTAAGAAGGCAAATCCAGATGAGTACCATAATACGTTTTTCATATAACATTTTGGAAAACACTGTATCAATATTCTATATTATGTAAGAGAATATTTCTTCATGATTATATCAGTTATATTTGTGAGAGCTCTTAATCAATTTTAAGTATATATCAAGTTGGGCAAATTGTTGCATACTTCCCATTCCTTTCCATTCAATTGAAGACATTTCCGTAACGTCTAAGTACGTGGCACACGAGGAAGAAGCCAGCTTTATTCACACAAATCAATTTGAAACCTTAAAACCTTAATGTGAGATATTGCATAATTTGAAGTTACAACAAAACATATTTCAGTCAGTAAAAGTAAATTTTTTAAATGTACATTTTGTACCGAGAGAAAGAGAGAAAGAAGGAAATAGAGAACAAAGAGTAATACTCATATCCGATTCGCCTTTCTTTGTGCAATAGATATGCTAAATATTTGAAAGGGGCATGGTCACGATTTTGGTCAAAAATTACTTTTTCGGTTTTAATGTTTACAATGCTTCAGTAAGGAATTTTTAATAGGCAACCAAAATTTGATTGTCAGTTGTTGAGTTATAAGCGGGATACAGAGCTTACAATTCTTCGCTATGTAGAATTTCATTTTTATTTGTTTTCATTTTGAATGTTGAAGTAAAAATTCCAGTTTTAGACCTGAAATGAATGTGTTAATCGTTAGTAACTGTTTATTTATGCTTAAAATGAATAAAAAGATAGACAAATCAGCTTGAAAAAGATTTTTTACTGGTATATTGAACCTGTGTAAACAAAAACAGGGCACGAGCCATGTTTACATGACGAAGAATTGTGATCCCTGTATCTTGCTTAAAACTGATCGACTGGTACCCAAATTTTATTTGATCATTAGAAATGCATTCCTAAAGCATTGTAAATAATGAATACAGAAAAAAAAATGATCAAAATCGTGACCATGCCCCTTTAACTAAGGCAAAAAAAAAGAAAAAAAAAAAAAAAAAGGGTAATTTTATGTAAAATGTGAGACCTTTTCAGCGTTAAATTGTTAATCCAAATTGGAATTCTGACCGCCTTGACTCATAAGGAGTTACAATTTAAACTTAGAGAGGCATGGTCACGCTTTTACTCAAAAATTACTTTTTTCGATTTTAATGTGTACAATGTTTCAGTTGAGCATTTTTAAAATGAAAATTAAGATTGAGTGTCATTCATTCAGTTATAAGCGAGTTACAATTCTTTGCTATCTAAACATTTCTGTTAACATTTTGAACGTTAGCGCAAAAATTGCAGTTGTTGACTTAAAATGAATATGTTATTCATTAGGAGTTGTTTATTTATGCCTAAAATGAATAAAAAGATAGACAAATCAGCTAGAAAAGAATCTTACTGGTATATTGAACCGATGTTAACAAAAAACAGGCCACGAGCCTTGTATACATGGCAAAAAATTGTGAACTCTGTGTCATTCTTTTAACTCTTTGACTGACTCTCAAATTTCATTTGATCATTAGGAATGCATTCCGAAAGCATTGTAAAAAAAAAAAGAAAAAAAAAAGAAAAATAGAATTTGTCCAAAATCGTGACTATGCCTCTTTAACATGAATTTTTTATCAGGATTTTTAGATAAAATCGTCCCTTTCTGTTGTGTTTCGTCTTACACATAGAATGAAGTTAATTTCAACAATTTAAACAAAATCGTGCATGTACCTTTAGAAGGAGACTGTAAACATCCAGTAACGTGGTACCATTGACCTTTCGTACAATTAAATTGTAATGTAGAGCCTGAACCAAAGTACATTTCAGGACACAGTTTACAGTTATCTCCGATTAATCCATCTTTGCCAGCTTTGTACATGTAAACATCGAAACAAATGACGATCAATATTTAGCGGATATACAATATTATTGTAAATTAGTGGTTTCAAGACAACACTGAAGCACCTGTACAGTTTCCAATGGTAATTCCTGACAACATCGGCACAACACTGATAAGAATAATCATATTAACTATTTTGAGCTTTCATTGAAATAAAACATCAATGATTTCATAAAAAGAAATCATGTTGATAAAGATTTATTTTAAGCTGTCAGTGCAAAGGAAACAGAGTAGTGCCAGCGCAATGCGTGCTCAAACTATAGTAAAATCCCCTGGATCACAATACTGATATGATATGAAAAGTGAAAGTCATGATCGTGAAACATAAGTGTTTGACTCTAGCAAACATGTAATGCAGTCACTTTGTCACGTTCAATATTTCTCCAGGAAGTTTGTTCAAGGAATCATTCGTCCAGAAATGTCAACAGAAGATCAGTTAGATTAAACAATTGTAGAACATTCAGAATATCCAGTATATACCCAAACTATTTTGTCAAAAGATCGTTTAAAAAAGTAAATCTCATGAAGAAAATGTTCTTTTTTAACTTTTTTGAGCTGAGACGAAACAATTGGCCTAGGATAATTGTATTCAGCTGGTTTCTGTCTCTAATGACATATTGTACCAGAGTTCGCAACCATATGATAAAGTACCGATGGTAGCACAATTACTACACTGTATGTACAGATAAGTCAGTGTTCTAGGGTTTAGGAATGCTATACCATGGTCGGATAGTGCGGAATAGGACTTTCGCCCTTTGTTAATTTTTTTTTAATCTCATGTATTCGGTCAAAGAGTATACATTTTTCATTTATGATTATCCCTAGATGGTTGTAAGACGGTCGCATTATACCATCGCTGGACCAAGATGCCAGGATATGTTACATGTATCTGGTTTAGCTCCTTGTGCAATGAATTGCGACACGCACGGTTTATTGGATGCGTTGAACGTGAATTGCCACTCGAATGCGTACCTATATTCGATGTCTAATAGGTTTTGAAGCCTAATGAATCAGCGCGACAGCAATTTTAAGACAAGTCGTCTGCTAAGTAGTGCCATCTGCTGTATGTTATGTATACCTGTGTTTGGACTGCCAAAATGTAACGCTTGAAAAAAGTCGTTGATGTAAATAAGATAAATAAAGATAGGCAGGACACCACCATGTCTAACGCCTTGATCTATTGGAAAGCATTATGAACGGGTCTAGGTTCAATACGATTAACTTCACAGCATTCTGGTGACACTGGTTGATTAGCGACCATCATTTTTCCAGTTATGCCAAGTTTGCGTAGTTTGAATCCAGATCTCCAGACGGTATAAAAAAAAATACATATACGCTACAACCTTGCTCTTAATATTGTATAATAGTTTCTTTAAGATCAAATGATGCTGTCAAACAGCCTAATTCTCTCTGAAAACCTTGTTGTTGCGCATATGGAAATGTATTTTCTGTAGAATATAGATATGTGCGATTGTGAATTATTTTTTCGAAAAGTTTAAAGACATATGATAGTAAAGCGACTGGCCTACAGTTGCTGCAGGAATCTTACGGCCTAGCTCCGTCTTTGTGCAATGGGGCTATGAAACCACGTTTCCAACAAAACGGAATATAAATGTGATCAAAAACAGCAGTTTAAAAGGCAATAGGCAAGTGTTGTAACTGCATGCATGAGGTGTTTATTAGTAACAAAATCCTCTCCCGGCATTTATGTTAGGCTTTAACGTTTTTATAGCAGACATTATATCCGATTTGAATTGACCACCTGAAGCTGGTAGTAAAGTTAAATAATATTTGCTCTGGTCGTGAGCTTTTGGCAATTGTTCTTGGTCAACAATGTGATCTTCTAGAGGTGTGTATTGATCTTTATAAAATAATGTGAACGGTTAAACTACACCACACGGATTTGTTTGGATCACACCCTCTTTGTCGCGAGTGTATGGGTGAATGCGCAATGATCTGAGCTTCCTGCGTTTAGTCAACTTCAAAAACAAACGTACATCAACTTCCGCCGCTTTGTCAATATTATTGTATACATTGCGTATGCACAGTTCGTGTTCTTCGTTAACTTAAAGGACATTTCAGAACTGCCGTTTCAATCTCTTGTATTTTCGTATAAGATTCGAACTCCATTCCTCGGGGTCTTCCCTCGACATCCAAAATATACATGTACGTTTGTTCCGCTCAGTTTATAGTTTGTAAATGGTTGATTGATGTGGTCCATTCTGTGTGGGTTGTATGAAGAGTGTTGGTGGAATGGACATTTCAGCGTGCGTAGTAAATATATTTTAGACAGGTTACTGATGTCTTTTCTTGTCATGAGATCAGTCTCAGTAGACTACGTTCAACTTCGTTTCTATATTTAACAATAGTTTCAGGTGTATCTTTATGTCATGCGGGTAATTTAGAAGGTGGATTCTAAATTATATAAGAAAATGTCCTTCAATTCATAGATAAGAATTCGCTATCATAGGTTATTCATCTGAGATGATAGAGATTGATCATTTCTAAAAAAAAATTATACCGTTTTAGCCTTGTTTAAACATGACTGTCATTCAATATTTAATCTCTTTGAGTGTATGCTCGTTAATGATTAAAATTTTAAAGTTTTTTTTTGTCTAAAAAAACTGACAAACACAAAGTAGATGATATAGACCAATCCACACTTTACAAAAGTTATGTCCCTTGACCGCCATTTCTTGGATAGAGCCATATATATCTCACAGTAGCATTTGTAGTTTAGAGGGTTTAAACTTTGTCATCTGACATTAAAAATCTGTTTCCGTTGTGAATTTGGATTGCCCCAGGCTGGAGCAACCTACACATCGAAGGAATAAATTAAATTCCGATAGATTTCTTCACAGAGCGCCCCCATATTTGGCTGCATAAAGAAGGGAAGATTGGTTTTTCCCTTTTAAACTTTGGGTTGACCCTGCAAAGAGGAACAACTTTTGCAAAATGTGGATTGGACTTACGCATACATTTAATGCCACCAAAGAAATCAATGAGAACTACTATACGAGGCCAATACTTAGCATCTTGCAATTGTCCTTACTACAGTTTATGCATTAGGGAATATTGACCCCGATTTTGACGTCCGTTTTAAGAAAAAAAATATGTTCTAACCTGTAATAGAGCACTATAAATTCATCAATACATACTCAATTGTAATAATCTTATACCTTGTTTCCTTTACTTCCCCCTCAAGCAAAATAAGGCTGTATTTTCTGACTCCAATGGTTTAACATTTCAAACATCCTTATACTTACTTATTATAATATATTTAAATTTTCCGAGTACGATTACCTCTATTTATTACGGAAACTTATTGTTAATTCATAGCTCTACAAAATCTACACGCCCTGTTTATCGATTGATTAGACCGTACAACGACCTAAGAAAAATTACGGACTGCATGAAATAAGCATGATGGTGTCAGACTAAGATTCCTACAGGAGACCTTTTAACTAACGTACTGATGTACGTCAACAGTAATTTAGTCAATTTTAGTTTCTTTTTACAATCAGTTTATTAATTTGTTAGAAGAAAAATGTAACAATTAACAATAAAATGCTTTCTTTGATGATTCATGCGGGTTATGAAGGTAGCGACCATTGCAGAATAAAAATTACAATGTCGCCACCTTCATATCCCGCATGAATCACCACGAAAACATGTTATTGTTTAATAAACGAAATTATTAAAACGTGACTAGCTGTTTAGTTTAATAAAATGTCTTCTATATACAGTTCTATAATTCACCGCCCTCAACCCAGCCCTCCGCCTCATTCTGAACATAGTGGTGAAAGCAATACTAAACATTGAATTTGGTCTTATATCTTTCCTCTATACATTTGCACATATAGTATAGAGCCAGTCGGTTCATCTGTTTTGTTGATTACTTAATGTTATAATGAACTTTGAACTCTGTTAGGGATCTTTCCTGTCCCTTGGGAATTATGATAAAAAACGTTAAATTTATTATAGAACAGAAAGGTAATGTTTAAGTTTGGATATTGCAGGCTACTAGGGTTTTGAGAATTTTTTTTATATCACCTTTACTCTTTTTTTCTTTCCCTTTTAAGGGAGATTATCTCTTTATTTGAACAAACTTAAAAGGTCTTCTTAAAAGAATACATTACGGCAAATTTGGTTTAGTTCTGCTGAATTAGATGAAAAATGTGAAAAGGTAACGACGCCAAGTGCAGACAAGAAAAAAAAATATTAACAAAAAACTTGAGTCTCTAGCTCAGTGTTGGTCTTGAACACCATGTTAAGCCAATGACATTGCCTAGAAATTATAGAACGAAACAAATGTGTTTATTGTAATTTATTATAATTAACATATGCATGTACGTACATATTTGACTAACTAACCCGTTACAAACAAATCAGGATGATATGCATTTTATAAGTCTTTTCAATTTTATATAAATTACACAAATAGCCTAGTTTTGTGAACATTTTAGCATCATTTTTTGGTACTTTAAGAATTTCTGAAAACCTCGAGGAGACAACTGTCCTATTAAGTCCTATTATCATGGTTTCAAATATTTTAATACTGTGAGTACATGTAAATGTCTTTGCACTGTCATTTCAAGCATTCATATTTTAGCAGCGATTTGAATATAATGATATTTGTCTGCAACGATTTAGTATTTCTAATATGCTATGCTAAGAGTAATTGAAACAAATTATTAGTTTGGTAATTATGCTATGCTATGAGAAGTTGAAAAAATTACACATCCTTCATTTAAAGAATTAAATAAGTTATGATATTTACCGAAATATTTGCATTAAAATCCGTCTGTCAATTTTTATTCTTTACACGATACATTGAGAAAAACCTCAAAAAGTATCTGATATGTCAATGGTGTGAAATGCCATGGTATAAGAGTATGTTGTAAAAGATGTGCCAAAATGACTTAACAACCATATCTTATTTGTGTGACCTTTTGCATATTTACAGCATGATACTTCCATCGAGTTCCTATATTTTTTTATATCATGGCTATCTGTGTCTTTATCTTAACACATAAACTAATATACTTCTAAATATGCACTCTCTGAGATACATAGATTCGAACTCTTCATTTACATACATTTAATTCAAGTCTATTATAAAGGAAAACAATCAAAAGAACACATTTTGAACGTGTATATTTCCTTTTACAGATAAAAATCAATCAAACAGATCTCATATACAAGAATATCCCAAACATATACGAAAAAAAATATTAGAGATTATTACATGGCATTTTTTTTTTATATCGCATCCTATATTAGCCAGAGGTCACTGTAATTCAATACACGAGCCAATAGGCTCTAGGACTCATATACAGTGACCAAGGGCTAATATCGAATGCGATATAAATATCTTATGTCATGATTCTAATATCCTATATTTACAAAAATCAATATCAAAGAAACATTAAAAATGTCATACGATGCATGATTATTATCAACATATTGATCAATGTTTACTTGTATAAACGTTCCTGTCAGTTTGCACCAGCTGTTTGTATATCATGTGGACATCGAAGTAATTTGTTGACGTCTTACTCAGACATCGAAGTTTAGCGACGCAAACCGAACTCTACGCCATAATAGCCGATGATTGACGGAATGGGGTGTGAAATAAATTTCATGAGACATCCCTGAAGTTTATAAAATTCGGGTAGGTAAATTTTCGGTATATATCGCACAGGGCGAAAACGAATATATTTGAAAAAAATTTAGTTTTGAAATGAAATAAAATAAATTATATAAACTTCTCAATGTAAAATACATAATGCAATGATAAATGATGCAATTTTTTACTCTTATGATAATAACTATCTATCCTTAAAACAAGTTCTATGATACAACCACAATATTACTTAAAGTTTAATAAGCTTCAAATTGCTTGCAAGGTTGTTAATGCTGTTTTACATCAATAGTCTCCATTATCTTTAGCCCCAGCTATTTGTAATTCTTTCACAATGCTCAAATTACCGTTCTCAAGTGCAATATTAAGTGGTGATTTGTCTCCTTTTAAATTAACATCAACACCCGCGTTTATTAATTCTTTAACGATACTTAAATGTCCTTTTAGACATGCAGTTATCAATGGCGTTTTGTCTCTATCTTTTTTATTGACAACAGCTCCCGCTTTCAACAACACACGAACAACACTCAAATGTCCCCTATAACAGGCAGCTCTTAGTGGTGTATTGTATCTGTAGTTGACATTGATGTTGGCGCCGGCTTTTATCAACTCCTCAACTACACTCAAGTGCCCTTTATCGCATGATGCTGTTAGTGGGGTATGAGATAAATCATTCAGATTCACATTTGCCCCTGCCTTTATTAATTCCTTTACAATGTCTGTTTGACCATTGTAACATGCAATATTTAGTGGTGTTTTATGTCTATCTCTTTGATTGACATCAGTTCCTGCTTTTATCAACTCTTTCACAACACTTAAACTACCTTTGCAGCATGCAGTTGTTAAAGCTCTTTTACCTTCTGCCTTTAGATCGACATTGAACATTGCGTTTATTAACACTTCGCCAATACTCAAATGACCTTGTTTATATGAAGCTGCCAGTGGTGTTGAATTTTCATCACTCAAATTGATTTCGGCTCCTGCTTTAAACAACTCCTTGACTATATCCAAATGCCCCATGTAAGATGCTGCTGTTATTGGTGTGTTAAGATTAACATCAGCCCCCGCTTTTATCAACTCCTGAACTACATGCAAATGTCCCATATATGATGCTGCTGTTAATGGGGTTTTGAACACTCTTTTGAGATTAATATCAGCCAACGCTTTAACCATGTGTGGGTTTTTACTCAAATGTTCATTTTTACACACAGATATAACTGATATTTTGTCACATGTAACATGCATATTGACATTAGCGCCCTCAATTATCAGTTCCTTTACTACGTTCAAATGTCCCCTATAACATGCTGTTGTTAATGGTGTTTTATCTCTTTCTCTTTGATTGACAACAGCTCCCGCTTTTAACAACACACGGACAACACTCAAATGTCCCCTATAACAGGCAGTTCTTAGTGGTGTGTTGTATCTGTAGTTGACATTGATGTTGGCGCCGGCTTTTATCAACTCCTCAACTACACTTATATGCCCTTTGTCGCATGAGGCGGCTAGTGGAGTATAGGATAAATCGTTCAGATTAACATTTGCCCCTGATTTTATCAACTCTTTCACAATATCAAGTTGTCCACTGAAACATGCAATATTAAGTGGTGTTTTATATTTGTCTCTTTGATTTACATCAATCCCTGCATTTACTAACTCTTTTACAACACTTAAACTACATTTGCAGCATGCAGTTGTTAAAGCTGTTTTACCGTCTGCCTTTAGATCGACGTTGAACATTGCGTTAATTAACACTTCAACAACACTCAAATGACCTTTCTTTAAAGCAGCTGCCAATGGCGTTGAGTTTTCATCAGTTAAGTTGATATCAGCTTCTGCTTTTAACAACCCTTTAACTACATTTAAATGTCCCATGTAACATGCTGATGTAAGTGGTGTTTTATGCATATATTTTTTATTGACATCAGCCCGTGCTTTAATCAGCTCTCTCACAACATCATAATGCCCATTTTCACATGCAGCTGTTAAAGGTGTATGCGTTGCATCATTCTGATTTACATTTGCGCCAGCATTTAACAATATATTGACAATGTCTGAATGCCCTAATTTACACGCAATTACCAGCGGTTTGATATTCCAGTGTGTTTCTTCCTTGTTAATAGCATCATCTTGAATGTATTCCAGTAATAATTGTACGGTATTTAGATCACCACTGTAACAACCAAGACAAAGCAGGCGACATTGCTCTTCAGTCATCGGTTCACTTCTTGTGTCACTAGCTCTCCTTATTATGCGAAAAGGGATTTCCGATTTACGGTTTAAAACGCTTGCATCATCAGATACTGCACTCTTGTCAGTGTCACCCTCACTTACTGAATGACGTCGGCGCTTTTTATTAAAAGAATTTTGAAAAAGGTCTGTTATTTCTCCTTTTTCTTTCATAATATTTTCTATTATAAACTTCAAAATTTTATAATGGCCATGATAAATTACCCAGCTAATTGCCCTGACATCGTTTTTATAATTTGATCGTGTGGTTCTTTCGTTTAATAGAAGCATATGGATGTAAACATGATTACTATCACGAACACAAGCTCTTGCAAGTTCATGTCTACTTATTTTGAAATTTTCTTTCAGTTGTGAAAGATATATGGAATACAAATCTGAATATGACCTTTGGTTCATAACACTGATAAAATGGGAAACAACGGACGAGTTTTTCAACGCTTCATTCTCGAAAACAGCATGCAACTCCCCATTCTCTACGTCTCGAAATAAACGTTCAGCAAGCAATTTATAATAGGATTCGTCCAATTTTATATTTAAGTCAACAACACTTTCTTGTTTTGCACTTCCTTCTTGGAAGGTTTGGTCTTCGTGTGCTTTTTCATTATTTATACCAATGGTTTCTACTTTGATGTTATGAGCAATGTAATCAGCATTCAAATACTGCAAAATTAACTCCGGATATTTAAGTCCAAAATGATATGCAACAATTTCAAACATGGTGTTGTGAATAAAGGTGAACTTATTTCCCCGCTTTTTTGTGTATGTTTCCTCCATTTCGGACAAAGCGTCAATTATTTCAAAGTTATCCGTGTTATGCTTTACTTTACATCGTCTGAGAAATTGACATTTCATTTCATTAAAATTCGAATTCTCACTGTCAATGTTGTCTACAATTTTTTCTGAGAGTATGCTGCCTGATGCCATTAGCAGAACCAACGAAGCATATTGTATTTTGTTCTCTGTTCGCATTTCATTTAGTTCCCTTAAAATGCAAGACAATGGACACATAAAGAATTTTGGTCCATATCTTAGGAATTCTTTTTCCCTCGAAAACAGTTTGCATAAGTAGGGAAACATGTTTGATACCGATGATAGATCGACTGAAGATAACATATATTTGTCTAGTTTGTACTTTTCAAATAAATCAAATTTGTCTTTATCATTTAATGCATTTTCGTCACTGTGCAGCATAATGACTTTCTCTTTTTTAAACAAAAACGAGTTTAAAGACCTTTCATTTCTGTAAATCGCCTCTCGACAAGTCATAAGAGTTTTGGTTTTTAAATGGGACGGATTTTCAAGTAAATCTTTGTACTTTAACATTACATCAACCTCTCCGGCGTTTAATCCAAAAACTCCAACCACATCATCAATAACAAAAACTTGTGGTATTTCTGGATTGCAAAAAGTTTCAATGTTTCGTATTTCTCTTGTTGGTAAAATTTCATACCCTTCTGTCTGGAGTATAAGTGCGATGTGGCGGGCAGTGACTGTTTTTCCCGAGCCCGGCACACCAACAATCGTCACAAACGATTGTTTTTTTACTTGTTCTAGCATAGCTGGAAAATTGTGTGTTTCAAGAAAAACACTTTCATCTTCTTTCCATTTGGAAATTTCATTTTCGTGCAGCTCTGAAATAATTTTTTTATATCCTTTAAATATTTATACATGTGCATTATTTATCATTATCTATCTTAATTTTACAGCGTTCAAATTTATATTTACAAATAAAAATTTATTCAATAATTTGTTTTATTAAACTTTAAGAGTAAATTTTAATGCATTCATGAATTTTCAGGGGTTAAATAGTCACGCACATGATATTTAATTCAAATGCTTCTTTTTGAGATTGATATATATCTTCGTGTCTGGTTTACACTTTATTGTATTATGCGTATATATTGTTCGTTTTAAGCGCTTTTTGTTTGAATTTTTAACAATCATTGATCATAGTTTTTTTTTTAAATCAATGATTGTGTTACATGTACTATAAGTTCTTTAATGAAACTAAGTAAAATAAATTTTTCCCGAGGAAAAATAAACTGGGGGCTTGGGTTCTAGCTTGTTCTTTATTGGACTATAATAACATTTTATTTTCGATTCAACCAATTTAGAATATTTACATCAATTTTTTGGGGGTATTCCGGATCAATTATATTTTCTTTGCCTCATATTTGAATTAAATAAAAAGTCAGCAGAAAAATACAACTAACGAGTTGCTTTGTATTATTTTCCAACAGTTGTAAAACATGAAATAATTATTAATTAGCACATACTTGTTACTTCTTCAGCGTTATTAATGACTAATTTAATTTGTAACTTTTGTTTACTATTTTAAAGTTTAAACATATCCTTTGTATTTCTTATGAAAGTAGCTTGCAGACAAAGTGAGTAAACGTGCAAGAATGAAAAGTTCAAAGTCCTTTTTTCAAAGAATTTGCACATAATAAACCGAGGGAAACGCACAGACAGTAATTTGCTTCATTGAAGACAAAAGTAGAGAGAAGGTGGTATTACCTAAGACCTCATGAGATCAGCCTTCAAACGCACTACGTAAAAGTATGTTAACCTTGACAGAGAGGAAAGAATTTTGACGAAATTATTCTCAACACTAACACCAATTATATGAGGACAGCAACTATTTTCCTAGTGGTTGGCAAATATGTGTATTAAGATATATATAAGAAAGAAAATATTTTTTAACATATAAAAAGCTGAGCAAAAAATCAAACTAACAGATAAAAATCTCATAAAACAACATAAAAGAGGTTAATCGTTTAAACGAGTACATGCAACTTGAGAATTATCAAATACTAGGCGCATTACGTCATTCTTTATGCATTTCATGTAATTCTACTAGTTGTACATATACAAAATGTGGAGAATAAAAAATACGTGCTGACAAAACCTTAAAGCGTCATACTTTTTGAATATGAATCTGCGTGATTTTTTTTCAAGTTAAATCCAGTGATATAACGCAAACATGTTGAAAAATATTGTTTAAAGCGTACGGGTATTCTTGCAGTTTAATAAACGAAAAGTTGATTGTTTGTACATTGATGTAGTTCTTTTAGAAGAGGTCCACTTCTCCAAATGCTAAATTGATTAAATCGAAGCATTGGCGCAAAATGCACATTCTGTCTTCTTACCTTACAACATGACCTAACGGCTTTACAGTGTATCAAAATATAAATGTAGTTCATAAATGAGGTGTAGACTGCTCTCCCTTCGTATTTATTCAATTTTGTTTTTATTTGTACTCATTTGTTTTCCATTTACTTACCTATCGAAGGCGTTTGAACGCATTTGTTTTTCACCTGTATTAATTCTTCTGCAAAACAATCATTGATAATAGATTAAATGTATGTTATAAATGCAGGATAAAAATATAGAAGTAGTTAATACGACATTTCAAAAACAAATTACTGTAATTTACATGTAAATATATTACTTTACCGATCGCGTTGCAAGCAACGTTCTCAATTTTGAAATGATAAGAACGACAATAATACTGTATCTGATGAGAGAGTGTATTTGAGTAGTGGGTTAAGTTTTCTTTTCATAAAACGATATACCGATATATTACATATCTTGATAAAAATATGATTCGTATTTTGTTTTAGGAAATAACTAAAGATAAAAGAGTAAACAAATAAAGATAATAGAGTAAACTCTTTACATTTTAGTGCGTTATAAATTCAATTTTCTGGCTTAATATTTATATATTAGATTTGACAATAAAGGGATAATTAGATATCATATTAAATAAGTGTAACAATGCAAATTGATGTGTCTCTGTAAAAGTGTTTTACCTTTCAAAATGTTTACATCCTCTTTTAGATTTTCAACTATTCCAAGTTTTTGTATATAGCTTTGTTCTACTTCAGGGTCCATTGAGCACATCTTTATTTCTGTCATAGCGTCCAGGAAATCAGTGGAGGATCCAAGAGGACGTCCTAACTCCTTTACAATTCGAAAAATGTTTTTCCATTCCCGTTCAAAATCTGATTTGGAGATGGAAGGGTGCCTTTTATGGAAGTAATCATTTCTTATACTGCGAATCCTTTCTATGTTTGCTGATACACTTCTATCTGACAGATCGGGCTCGTTTCCCCACTGCTTTGAATGTGGTTTGATAGAAGATATATTTCGAAACAGTAAGTATAGCAATGTAATGTCGAATTCAAAGTAATTTCCTTGGTTTATTAGCTTTTCTTGTTGCTTGCTTATAGTTGGTTTTTTGTTGAGATCAATATAAGTTTTAACTTTTTTAATCAAGCTAGGTGGAGTTGTATCCTTTGTGAGAACAGCGCGCAATACATCTGTGCAGGGACCCAAGATAATCCTTTCTACACGAGCAAAATTTGTAGTTTCCTGGGTAGATACGTCTTTCGATAGAGACATTCTAAATCCCCTTAAATTATATTTACCTACCTGTAAAAAAAGTGTCTTTTTATTGAATTGCATTGTACTTTTTTCCATGATTTCAACACCAAGTAGAAATCAGACAGTATGAGGGAAAGAGTTAAATTGATGGGTATATGATAAATACACGTACGCTATTTTAGTTATAGCACGCGGATATAAAGCCCTTAGCATTCGTTACATAAAAGCCCTGTTCAGAATTTAAAGAGCAAGCTCTGCAAGGAGTCCTAATTTTTATTTATTTTTTAACATGAATTTAAGCGTTATATATATATATACATATCGGTTGTTGAAATAGACACGGGTAACGAAAAATATGACAAACAATGCCTTTTTAAGCCATGTTCATGATGAGAATGTGTTGAACAAAAACAGTTTAGTTTGTTTCCCGTTTAAATGTTTAAATTAAAAAAAAACTATAGTACTTACATAGGTGTGCCTTTGAACGTTATGACCTCTTTACCACTGCTTAATTTTATGTCATTTGTAATGAGACGAAATCCAAATGATATCATGATCATGTGATTACTGCGTGATGCAGTCCTGACCAATAATATTAAAGGCTTCATACCTCAATGAAACGTTTTAAAAGTGGAGTCTTTTATCGCGCAGCACTGTTAAGGCTTACTATGAAAATATCAGCGGATTTAATCGTTTATAAAACTATGGATCTGTTATTACAAAATATTTACGTAAAGTTATTTTATCATGATGTAAATGTAATATAGAATGAAAGAGTAAAGTAAATACTACTTTGTATGACAGTGTGGTCCCCTGAGTTAACAGTCACGTGACTTGTGTTGATAGTTCTCCCGATTGGAGGTCATAAACAAATTTAAATATTGCAATGTCATACCCTTGATTGAATTAAAAATTAAACGATAATTAAATTATACTTTTCTGGTACATTCTGTAAAGCGCTGCTACTTTGTATAAGGATCTTCTTTTATTAGGATAAATATCAAAGAAATGAGTTCAGGTGGAAATTTATATGACCTTCGCTTAATATTTTACGTATTTATTAATTCAATCTATAGATTTCATAAAAGCAGCAGCACTTTCTAATGAATTAAACATTCCCGTAATTTCTAAAATCAGCCAGTGGCGGCTTTTGGAATCAAGATCTTGAACAAGCTATCAAATCTAATACAAACATTGAAATCAGAAAGTGCAAGTAGCATACAACGTCCAGCACAATGACAATATGCAACTTAAAAGGTTTATTTATTTTAGCTGATTACAATTCATCAATAATTTCTTAACAGAAATATGTCAGCTTACAAATTGTAGTTTAATTCAGTTTCATAATTTTGTTTGTGCACCTTAAAGACAGACAGAAACAAAAATCAAGAGCTTGAGTTGCATGTCATGATTATGCTTGGACATGCTCTTAGAATTCAAAACCATCACCTGCATAACTAAGCGAATATCAAGTGTCAAGTTTTAAAATAATATCTTGGTTTTCATCTTTCGTGCGTTAAATTTGAAATTCCTGGTTTATTATGAATTAAAAATCTAAAATTAATTAATGAATTATGAGCTGTATTTTAACTGTTGACAATGATATACATGTAAGGAACATGTATCTATTTAAGAGGAAACCGTTTCCTATTCAAAGATTAAAAATTTAATGTGGTTATATACAAACTAACTAAGTGTAAACGTGTTAAAAAAAACCCCAAATAAACGATAATTTCCTTAACGTTTACCATTTTTCAACACATACGGAAAAACGTTGATTGTATATCATGATGATTTTAACCAAGAGAAAGAACAAATTATTCTTTGCTACAATGTCTTTTGATAAAACATATTTTAGAGGAAGTAAACATATAAAAGGCAGGAAAAGTCAACAAATATACTTGTATAATTGAAACTAACTATTTTATGTTACCAGTTTGAATGTTTTCCTCAAAGATATACTCTTTTTGTTCAATAACAAATACTTGTACAATTCCCAATTTTTAAGAATAAACATTAAAATGTTGAGAAATCAATAATAACGAATATAATTGAGTGTTTAAATATATATATATATATATATATATATATATATATATATATATATATATATATATATATATATATATATATATATATATATATATATATATATATATATGGAGAGAGAGAGAGAGAGAGAGAGAGAGAGAGAGAGAGAGAGAGAGATTAACGGTTGTCCGATTGCCCGTGGAAGTAAAATGATTTTGGGAAAATGAAAGTTTAAACTTACTTTCCTATCGGGCATGTGAACATTTTACTTAACAGTTTTTATATCTTCACGGTGATCATTTGCAACAATTTACTCAGTTGTATGAATGTAAAATAACGACCGAATAGCCGATAACGGGTTTAGCAATGTGCAGAGCTTCAGTCAATTGCTCAATGATTCAGACAAGACCAAAATTTGTGCATTATAAAAATGCAAAATATCCGGTCAATTTATTTTATATCTATATTAAGCACATACTTTATTCATAAATCTAACTCTCATTGTTTGAAACATTCTCCCCCGATACTCCTTAAGTAGTTTTCACAATCCATAAAAACTAAGAATAGTTTTCCTCTTATGTGCGGTTATATATGTCATGCTGTTCTAGTTATTTCAAGTGTTGTTGTATAGAACCTTGCGAACGTTGAAAGGTTTTTATTCATTGTTGGACTGTTTGCTTTATTTTTTGGTCAGCAAAATTTTAACAATTTCGTGGAATCAATATTCTCTTCCAAAGTTTAGCATTGATTTCGCGATTAGTAACTTTTTTTCATTCCTAGTCAATCTACCTACACGGAATCATTTGTATCTTATTTGTAATTTAAAAAATAAAAGTGTACATGTTGTTAAACAATTATCTACAAAAGTTATTGCTTTCTTTGTGATAAAAGTGATTTATCAAAATTGCGATTCGGAGATTAACAAATGGAAATAGAAATGGAATTAACCTGACATAAAATGTCACTAACATCTTAATATTATATATATATATATATATATATATATATATATATATATATATATATATATATATATATATATATATATATATATATATAGAAAATTTGAAAAACGAAAGACAACACAGAGTAAAACGTTAGCGCTTTCATTCAATCTTCAGACGTTTTTGTATGTATATATATATATATATATATATATATATATATATATATATATATATATATATATATATATATATATATATATATATATATACACCCGGTATATATCAAAGGAGAGACATATAATTGTTTTTGTAGACTTTCTTATTCTTCTTTTTCTTCTAATCTTTTTCATCCAAATTTGTCCATGCCGTAACTTAAATGCCCTTTGTCATTAAGACTTCAAACTTCAAACATAGTTAGGTGGTATTGAGATGTAGTGCACGTCACCAACATTTTTGACCTAGACTTACTTTATTTTTCAAGATCAAGCGTTTTATAAAAATTATTGTCTGGACCATAACTCAACAGTCCTTCAACAAACAGACTTTTAACTTGTATCATAGATAGATGGTTTATAATCCAGCTGAACCCAACCAACATTTTTGACCTTGACCTTAAACTCTTATTTAAGGTCAAATTAGAAAAAACACTCTATTGTTCAACTTCTAAATATACTTAGACAGAAGGTCTTCAAACTGTAAACAAAGAACTAAAATACCATGAGACATACTGTTGTTATTTTTTTACATTGACCCTTTTCTTAACTCAAGGTCAAATTAAGAAAAAAAAATTTCAGACCATTACTTCAAAATTCTTTGACAGAGAGACTTTAAACTTCAAACGTAGTTTGATGATCTAGCAAAAAAGCGAACCAAACTAAACTTTTTGACTTTGACCTTTTTGGATCTCGGGGTCAATTATCATGAATATATTCCTTACAATAATGACTTGTATCATATATGGATGATATAGCAAATATAGCTGACATCATTTTTTTTCACTTATTAAAGTTGCCCCATATTACAATTCTTGAGGAGAAGGGGAGACATGTGGGGTTTTTTTGTAGTAAAAAAACAAAACCCACTAGTTTAAGTTTAATAATCTAGGATTTTTTTGGTGACGGGAGTAAAATATGGATCGTGTATAAGATTTTGCTTGAAAATTTGTAATGTTACTGTAAAGAATGTTCGTTATTAGATACTGAGTACTGCAATACTGAGAAGGTGATAAATCTATAAAACTTTGTACATGTAGCATAATCTTTGCATTGAACATTTTATGTTTCAAAATAAGGACATTTTAATTTCCTTAGCTGGCTTTTTTCAACTTGATTAAATAGTGTATCTTTTATTTATTAAATAAAAGCAGTTATGTAGTTTACAAAATACAACAAAATTATGATTTGATACGCAAATGTTGAATAGAAGTAGAAGATGAAATGTTTCCGCCGTTGTTAAATACAATCAACATATATAAGGAAATAAAGCGCCTGAATTCGTCTTTTTTAAGTACTGGGAAATTAACAAGCATTCAAAAACTCGACTATCTTTAACGACCAACGAAAAAACAGATTTGATATATCTTGAAATCATTTTAAGTTAAAATTAAACAAGTAGAAATGTCTTTGCTTTTGTGAGGAAATTATCCATACGATAAATAATATTGTTTAGCACAATCAAATAAAAATTAGTTAATGCCACGTTTTAAGTGGACAAGCAACTAAGAAAAACTCAATCCGCAGATAAAACAACAAGCCATATTGCTCACCTGAGTAACAACTGTCAACTCCTTTTTGATGAAATTCAGAGATCTAGATTAGAATCAATTTCTGCCAGCAGTTTATGCAATTTTGAAACAGCCTGTGTGTGTGTGTGTATGTGTGTGTGTGTGTGCGTGTGCGTGTAGATATTACTAAACAAATTGTAAAGATTACCCCCACCCTCCAAAATACCAGGGCGTTCAACTTTGCCAAAAAGTGGTCAATTGAACCTAAAATTAAACTTGACCTAGATAATATCAGAACAAAGCTGTATTCCAAATTTCATTACAACATGTGCATCCTGTGTGACGTAAGTGAGCGGAAACTGCAAAATGACTGGAATTATCTACGTCCAAGGGGCATAACTTTTTCGAACGCCGCTCGATCTTACCAAATATCAAATTTGACCTAGATATTACATGTATCATGATTAACCTGTATACATGTACAACATTTCATTTCAATATGTTTATCCTCTGCGAAGAAAATTAACGGAAAGTGTTGGTGGACTGACCGACCGACAAACAGCAGCCAAGCATTATGCCCAATTCTTCGAAGATCTCGACCTTGTATTGACTTCAGTATAAAACAAGAGACCCATATGAAGCTCACCGAGACTAGACAACACCTTAATGAAGCACCATTTTTATGAGACCACCTTTATAATATTAAGATCATAATTAATGATCTTGGATACTGTGGAATCATTAAATATGGTGGGGCCAATTTTTGTGGATTGCTTAAACTTTACAGGTTCGTGGGGACGTAATTGCGTGTATTCTTTTAAACCTACAAAGGAATTGTGACTATTACTCTAATTAATTAATTCGTTGAGGATGTAAATTCGTGCCACAGTGTTAATGAGAGGTACCCACGAATTCCACAAAAATTGAGCCACCACGAAATCTAATGATTCTACAGTATTATATACTGTAATGTGGTTTGACACAATATCGTGTATCGTTACTGATTAACTACTACACATGTAAGAAGCAAAGGAAGATTACTCCATTATAAAGAAGTAAGGGAAGATAACTCCATTACCCCCCCCCCCCCCCCCCCCGAAACTCAGTCCAAGTTCCTTCATGTATACTTTATATTCAATAACACTAAATGACCGCACCTTGCATTAAAAGCCCCTACCCTAATAACTATATGATTAATTTGGCACCGCACTAGATTCACAACCCTTCATTGGAAAACATGAACCTCAGAATGTTGATAGATGGATAGATAGATTTTCTTTCTTTATATGCAATCATGATCAGTTTTTATTCTTTGTCAAACATTAAATGACTTACTGAACATTTACGGAACCCAGACATTCAACAGCGGACTTCGGACTGCAGACTCTTTAGTTGAGGGAACATTTCCAAGCGAAATTTGAAAAATTAAAATCTAATACTTGTGCTATTAAACTTAATTTTTACCCATAGTAACGTTAACTTTATTTGCTCTTATATGTAAAAGGAATATAAATGCATATAATTTGATTTTTTTTAAATATTATATTTCAATATTATCTATGATTTATTCAAAAGAATTCAAGTTAGTTTAGATTTTTTTAGTATGTAATCTCAAGATACATGTATTTCATAGTGATATCTGATTAAAATTCGGTCTAAATTGATGCATAATTTAATTACCAATGTTTAACATTTTCCGGTGAGATATGCACATGATACTAATCTGATATTACAGTTTTGTTAAAAAAAGTGATCTCAAGATACATGTATTTCATAGTGATATCTGATTAAAATTCGGTCTAAATTGATGCATAATTTAATTACCAATATTTGTTTAACATTTTCCGGTGAGATATGCACATGGTACTAATCTGATATTACAGTTTTGTTTTTTAAAAAAGTGAAGTACGATTTATAAAATGAATGATGATGAATTGATTGAAACCTAGTTTGTTATTTTCTTCTCGTGTCCATTATGTAGATTGTTTAACATAGTGACCCAGAATGAACATATTGTTCGACTCAATAATTACTACATAAGACCTACGTTCACACATTTCTCAAGTACAATACAGTGTATACCACAGAATTCAAAATTATGACCAAATATTGGTATTCATTGAATATTAATGACGTTTATGTGGACATTATTGATCCAAGAAGTTACTAGTAATTAAGGGTGACAAGTGGCGATGACGAATTCAAACAGTGTATAGAATAAAAAGTTCAGAGGAAATACAAAACAGGGTCTGAGGACACTTACCTCTTAAAACAATTAGAGATTAGACAAGGTGCCATTGAGGTTTGAGGTTCCCAAACTAACCAGTCACATCCGCTGTGTGCTCTTTGTCGTAATCGATTAAGCGAAATATTACTTAGACAATTAGGTGAGTATTTATGGTCGAACAAAAAGTATCAACAACGTCACTCAACATGCGACCCAGAAGAATTTACCTCAAAGCTTGGATTATGTTTTGGTCCCAGTTGTCTCAAACCAAAGGATACTTGGTTGGTAATGTTAATCTTTATTTGTCTGGATAATGTGAACTCAAATATAATGCACATGTTGCATAAACTATAAGTTGTTGTTTTTTTTTTTTTGAGTGTACGTCTCTTTACACGGAGCAGCCATCTTGGATAAATGTATATATAACCGCACGGATTTATGGGGAATCATCTGCTGGCAGAGTTCTGCTAGCCATAATTTGAATGGCTTATCGAAAGGTCGTTTGGACGTGACTTCTAAGTGGGCTGTTTCAGATGTTAGCGTATCAGAACGGCAGATTGCAGCTACATAAACAAAAAGTCATTGTATTTAACTCATTGACACATTCATACCAAATAAACACCTATTTTTAGCACCATAAACGACTTATCCAAGACTCAATCAGACATACTCCGACGTAAAATGTTCATTCTCTGAATTCCTTCAACATCTCCGTCCTATATGTTAAACTCCTCAATTGACAAATCAAACCACAGTGTGATTAAAATTTGGCATTTTCTGTTTACCATTCCAGCAAAATTAAATAATGCTTTTTTTCTTTAACAGACCTATTCCATTATTCATAATTTATGGAAAATATTGGCAATGATTTATCTAAATTTCATTTTCTGTTCTTTTCTTAAAGATATGATGATATGTTTATCTTTTACAATTTGAGCTATGACGCAATAATTTTATTTCGATGTAATTTTTTTCTTTTTAAAAGATTACCAAGTGGAAATATGGTCCACATCCATTTATCATTAGCGAATATATGACGCTCACGATATCTTTGTAAAATATGTACACTTTAAAAATTTCCTTCAAAGACAATTTAATAAAGAAACAAACACACCCACACACATTTGTTTGGTTGTTCTCAATGTAAACTTTTGAACTGAAATTTGTATTCTGCTATATAGGATGCTCATAGTACAAAATGATCTTGAGTATTTAAGATTCATAAAATTAATATTGCTATGTTTCTTGTTTTATTCGACATGTCGTTTTGATCTGCTCTTCAGAGAAATCCACGAATATTGGATCATATCAAACTATGACAAATCCACAGTGCATGATTATTTTTTTTTAATATTTAAGTCATTGGCAAGCAATCTAACCATGTTACAGAATAACTCTAATCATAAACATTTGAATCCCCTCTTTCTACAACAGTTAAATAAATGTTTTCACTTGTAGTCGTCGGTGAGTTGTCCCTCTGACTTTGTCGTCGTTCATGTTCGGTTTCCTCAGTGCAAACATCGTAGACATGAGTAACATTTTGATGTGCTGGTGTGCTGTTTTCAATGTACATGGTGTCAATGTCTCTTCTGTTTCGATATTTTTGAAACGATAAACAAACAATGACAATTCCAAAGATGATGCACAAAGGGAACGTTGTTACAAAAAGCAATTTATACGGAATACGAATATTATTGTCTGTATCATCTTCCTCGAGTAACCCAAAAGGAACAGTCGTCAAATGCAAACTCGTTGCATTAAATGTGGTACGTGGAATTGTAAATGTTTTTTCTTCTAAAGAAAAAAGAAACCTAACTGAAAAAAAATTGACTGCCCATTTGCATTTAAATTTAGTTTCAAAGTCTCAATTTTTAACCGGATTTTCCATTAGAAACATCCAGTTGTTGAAAGGTAAAAAAGGCGGGCGGGCGGGCCCGATCAATTTAACATATATCAGAGATTAGTATATAACTTGGATTTTTTTGTTTGTTTATTTTTGCGAAAAATACCAGTTGTTGAACTTAGTCAATTGTGTGCATTAAACTGCATATCAGGTACCCGTATTGTACTGATACATGTCACTCGTCCTTCAAATTTCAAGATGGGATACTTTTGTTTTGCAGATTAACTGGTCATATCTCGTATATCAGAGATTTGCAAATTAATTGATTTTTGATTATTTATGCAAAAAATAACAGCTGCTGAAGTTAGTCATAATTTTTACAAAATAATGCATAAAGAAAACTCAATTTCTATTGATACATTAGGTAGTGTTTATAAATAAAGGGTTGACTAATGGATTATGGATACAGACCACACAAAAGAAAACTTGCTCGGCTTGCATTTTTTAAAGATTAAAATTAACGGCAGCATAATAAAACATGCTCAATCGATATCATAACCTACATGTAAGTTTTTTTTTTTGCAAGAATGGTGTCTCTATTATGATTGATAACTGAAGAGTTTCATACCTGAACTTATACTTTTAGAACAACCTGAAACAAAATTGCAGGTTACTTTAGGACAATTGCAAATCTCTTGGCATTCTTCTCCATAACTTGGATATGGACATCGTAATTCACAGTCCTTTGCGAAATAGCCTATGGTACATTCTACAGAAGTAAAATAAATTTGTATATATAGCAATGGACTTATCTTCCTTAAATCCCTGTTAATACAAGGTATTACAAGGTACAGGTACATGAATAATGCTAAATATAAGAAGGGGAATACCTATCATCCAGCGGGAAATTCTAAACTTCCTTATGAAAGGGTGAAATATAGTTGTTCATGTAGTCTAACCAAACCCATATTTATATTTGTATCAGTACTAGGTTAACCCTTTAGTTTAAAGGTCGCCCTTACAACATACAGTTTCAGATTTATTTCAGTTTGTCTTAATGTTGAACTGTATAGTACTGTCCTGTCACAAACATTTTCATAGTTGCCCCTGTTCGCTATATGTTTTTGCATCGTCGATTTCAGGACATGACATGCTGGTACTATATATATAGTATATATTTTAAACCCTACATTATGATTTAAAGGTATCTTAAAAGGAAGATTTATCTAAACTAGTTGCAATTAATTGAACTTTGTTATAGCATTTTTAACACCATTAAAACATCTGGAATAATATGTGAAGGCCTTAAAAACAACGATCCAAACATATTTAAGACAACCTTCAACAAAACGTATTTAGTTAAACTTTTTCAATAACCTTCCTGCAGTTTATTGTTTCTTACTTGAACACTTTCCTATTACTTCATCCCAAACGTACCCGGAGCAGCAGCCTTTAAAACTGTAATTAAAGAAATTAATTAACCTAAAAAATCAAGTTGATATAAAAGTAAAAAAGCGTCATTTATAGTTTTTAAACTTTAAATTTATAGCATTATAGTTTTCACTAATCAATATCTTTAGCATCAAAGTAAAATACATGTATGTATTATTTTTTTTACAACTCACTTTTTCATTTATCCAAAAGAGCGTTTGTTTTTCTAACATATGCAGGAAAAAACAAAATGTTCAGTAACATACAAACGGTAAACATATTTCATGTGCAAAATCAGAAATATAATCATGATTTTTATAAATAAAGGTTTTCTCGGTGTTGAGATAAATGCGTTTATGATTTTTTTCTGGCACTTAGTTTACCATATCTGAATATTCAAGGTCAGTTGAATAAAGTATATTTAACTTAAGAGCAAATAAGTTATATTATTAAAACATTGATATAAAATAGGTCTCTGAGAATAAAGCAGCTTTCCCCGAATTACGTAAAAAAAAGTAATGTTAACTATTTTTGTTATTATGATTTGTTTTAAATATGAGTATAAATATATGGTACAATATATAGTACTATAAATCAAATAATTAACTCCTCTAAGAACGAAAATAGGATTATAGACCTCGCATTGGGTAATATTTCGTCCCTCAGGGGATATAATCAATGTTGCCCGAAAACACAGTCATCGTTTGTTTTGTTATATAAAGAAGCAAATCAAACTTTTAAAGGAAGTATTTGAAGACAGATCGCCGTAGTTTCCTCAGCTCAACATAGGATTCACGAATTCCATTTAGCGCTAAGTTCATTTCCAAAATATCGTCGCCATCAAACGGCAACTGGTGATTTTATGCCGCCAATAGGAATTAAATTACAGATGTTCAACCTGATTTCACTTCACAGAAACTCGCTATAATCCTATATTCGTTATGATAGCAATCTGTCGTATTGTGTGTCGTCCGTTGTGTAATTGACTTGACTGATAACACTCGATGAGTTATTTACGTCACCGTTTACAAATCAACAAATCTGACACAACTAATAGAAATAGAGAGAATATCCTCTACGTATAATTCCTAGCCGGTCAATATTAAACAAAAACAAATATTGACCGGTCAACATTTTTCGGACAAGCTTATATTACGACTATTGAATATTCGTCAATATAGAGTTATATAATGAGAATACACTACTGAATATAACAATGTATTTTATATTCAAAACTGTTACCTACGGAAGCGTATTAGTGCTACATATACGTTTCACATTTTTTGTATTTTCTACACTTTAAAGTGTACATTTTACACTTTCAATCTGTAATATTTACACTTGAATCTGTAATATTTACACTTGAATCTGTAAAATTCACACTTTAAAGTGTAAAATGTACACTTAAATCTGTAAATTTTACACTTTAATATGTAAAATTCACACTTTAATCTGTAAAATGTACACTTAAAAGTGTAAAATTTACACTTTAATCTGTAAAATTCACACTTTAATCTGTAAAATTTACACTTAAAAGTGTAAAATTTACACTTTTATCTGTAAAATTCACACTTTAATCTGTAAAATTCACACTTTAAAATGTAAAAATTACACTTTAATCTGTAAATTTAACACTTTAATCTGCAAATTTTACACTTTAATCGGTAAATTTTACACTTTCATCTGTAAAATTCACTTCTATCTGTAAAATTTACACTTTAATCTGTTAAATTCACACTTTAAAGTGTAAAATTCACACTTTAATCTGTAAATTTTACACTTTCATCTGTAAAATTCAGAGTTTAAAGTGTAAAATTCACACTTTGATCTGTAAAATTCACACATTGAACTGTAAAATTTACACTTTAATCTGTTAAATTCACACTTTAAAGTGTAAAATTTACCCTTTTATTTGTACATTTGAGACTTTTAAAGGTAAAATTCACACTTTAATCTGTACATTTTACACTTAAATCTGTAATATTTACACTTTAATCTGTAAAATTTACACTTTAATCTGTAAAATTCACACTTTAAAGTGTAAAATTTACACTTTAATATGAATTTTTTACACTTTAATCTGAAAATTTCACACTTTAATCTGAAAATTTCACACTTTAATCGGTAAATTTTACACTTGAATCTGTAAATTTCACACTTTAATGTGTAAAATTCACACTTTAATCTTTAAATTGTACACTTTAATCTGTTAATTTTACACTTAATCAGTAAATTTTACACTTTGAAGTGTAAAATTCACACTTTAATCTGTACATTTTACACTTAAAAGTGTTAAATTTACGCATTATCCTGTAAAATTGGCTCATATATACGCACACATTAGAGAGTATTTATCATTTCCGATGGTTTGATCGAAGCATTATGGACTGTAAAATTTTAATTAGTAATTATTTCAAACTTTGTCTTAAATACAGTGACATCATTTCACAGCGTTATTTTAAATAAAAAAGAACGGGGGATTTTTCAAATAGATATAAGTGGTTTTATGCCTCGGCTTTTTTCCACATCTTTTTAATGATGATTTTACAATAAAAATAACAAATACATGTAGTGTTGAAATACTGATCATTCAAAAAATATACATTAGGTATCATTCTGTCTAAACCTCGATTTAGCATAAGTACGTTCAGTACGTTGAGTTGTGTATGTACTACAGAAACTTTATTAAATAAAACTGTTCTGCATACAGATGAATAAAATTGATGCTTTAAACTAATTTAGCAGGTTCGAAAACTGTGCATTTGCATAAAAATGAACAAAAAGTCAAAACCCCAGAACATTGTTACAGGTAATTCTACATTTTATGTTGCGGCCACCAACATAATTACGTGGTGGCCAGCTGGCCGTCAGATAAATCAGTTGTGATCACTAGTTTTTTGTCCATTAAATTATCACTTTTTTCAGTTTTTGTGAAAATTTTAATCTGATTGAAAGAGACGAGGGAAACGGCTTGCATTATAAAAAGCCCTTAGCGTTGAGCATTTTTGGCCATGTGACACTGATACATTTTGTCTAAGAGAATTTAATCAATACTGTTTCAGTTTTTGAAAAATTGAATACTGTTATTTAACACTCATTTCTCGATTGCAATGTATATTAATCAAGCAAGATCAAAGAAATGTATCTATGTATCTAATAATTATAACCTGTCCCGAGAAAAATAACAGAGAACAAGAATAGAATTCCTGGGTCCCCCGCCGGTCAAGCAGTAGATCTATACTAGTATCGACCAAGGCTGATTTAGGAACTTGACCAAGGTATTAGTGATATAAACATTTGGTATAAATTTCATGTAAATCCGTCAAAATCTGTAGGCATGAGAGCGCTAACAAGGTGAATTTTGGGATAAAACGGAGTCATTATTGTGGTCAAAGTCCCATAACTCCAACAAAAAGTATCGACCAATGCTGATTTTCGAACTGGACCAAAATATTAGTAATATAAACATTTGGTATAAATTTATTGAAAATCTGTCAAAATTTGTAGGCATGAGAGCGCTAACAAGGTCAATTTTTGGATAAAACGGAGTCATTATTGTGGTGAAAGTCCCATAACTCCAACAAAAAGTATTGACCAATGCTGATTTTCGAACATGACCGAAGTAATAGTAATATAAACATTTGGTATAAATTTATTGAAAATCCGTCAAAATTTGTAGGCATGAGAGCGCTTACAAGGTCAATTTTTGGATAAAACAGAGTCATTATTGTGGTCAAAGTCCCATAACTCCAACAAAAAGTATCGACCAATGCTGATTTTCGAACATGACCGAAGTATTAGTAATATAAACATTTGGTATAAATGTATTGAAAATCTGTCAAAATTTGTAGGCATGAGAGCGCTTACAAGGTCAATTTTTTGATAAAACAGAGTCATTATTGCAAAGTTCCATAACTCCAACAAAAGGTATTGACCAATGCTGATTTTCGAACTTGACCAAGGTACATGTAATAGTGGTAAAAACATTTGATATAAATTTAATGAAAATCCGCCAAAATTTGTAGGCATGAGAGCGCTTACAAGGTCAATTTTTGGATAAAACAGAGTCATTATTGCAAAGTCCCATAACTCCAACAAAAAGTATCGACCAATGCTGATTTTCGAACTTGACCAAGGTAATAGTGGTATAAACATTTGATATAAATTTAATGAAAATCCGTCAAAATTTGTAGGCATGAGAGCGCTTACAAAAAAGTGTGACAGACGGACACATGGACGCACGGACACACGGACGGACGCCCGGCATTTCTATGTCCCATCTCCGCGTTGCAGCGGGGGACAACAAAAATACGAAGGGGAAAATATCATGAATAACAACTTTTTAAGCTTTGAAATTATGATTATGCTTTAATTACACTCCATTACAATATGCTAAGAACATAATTATAAATAGATACACATTACTAAAACACGTGTTAAAAATGATTTTTTGTAAAACGGAGCAGGGTAAAAAACTAACCATTTTACCATGGAAACAAATATCTTAGAGTAATTAAAAATGACAATTACAAACTGTCAACCATCTCAAAAATCCATAAAACGAATTACAAATTCAAAGCAGAGCAACACAGATCTCTGAAAAGATAGAGGTAGGATCAGGTGCCAAGGAGGAGTGAGCATCCTCTGCTGACCGGTCACACCCGCCGTGTGCTCTTTATCGTAATCATGAAAAGTCCGTAGACAATTACGTGATCAATTTGAACCTATTATATTGCTATTGCAATTTTATTACTAATCTTCAAAGTTGGCCAAAATAACCTTAGTCTCAATAAAATGGTCTATATTTGCATGGTTTTTGGCCTATTTTCCTTCAGGGCCGGTCTGCCCCTAAAGAAATCATATATATTTTTTAAGGGAACACCGGTCCTTTCGTCGAATTTTGCAAAAAACCGAAAAAATATTTCGGAAACTGATTTGAATATTAGTGGCTTTTATTAAAATCTTTAATTGGAAGTCCTGGATAGCTCAATGGATTTAAGCCCTGGCTTTGTCACACTTGATGTGTTTGTGCCCTGGTTCGATTCTATCTTTTTTTTTGAATTAGAAATGGCCCTTAAAAACACTTTTTTTCAGAATTGTGCATTTTGTATCTTATTTTTCGATGTTCTTCCTTAGATGCACAGTTGCTCTTTGAATTAGAGATATCTATGGAAAAAATGTATGATTCACTAAATGTAAAAAAAAAATCAACCAGAACTATACTCTAGTGTAAGCACGCTTTGTACTCAGGACAGATGCTACGTAAAAAAACATCCAGAACATCAATAAGAAATCGTAGAACTGTGTGAGAAGTAATGCAAAGTAGATGCAGTTCTTTCTTTGCAAAGAACGTGTAAATAGGTGAAATTTCTTAAGCCAATAATACAGGAAGAAGTTTATAGATTATGGTTTGGGTGGGTCAGTTAGAGTTTTTCGTCCTCTTGCCATTCTATCATCAGGTACCTCCCTTTATACAGAAGATGCAGATGTTAATACGGAAAAGAGTTCAAATAAATGTACCTTGAATGTTGGTAAAGTTCGAACGCCACTTAAAAATCTACATCTACAAATATCACTTTTCCTGTTATTTCTGTTTGAAAAACTAAAGCGACGTGTATTATTTGTCGCAAAGAGTCAAAAGATATTCGACCTTTAAAATCGCGTCACGCGATACTTTTGATAGTTGCTAATATGTCCTTGATTGTAAGTAAACGCATTCAAATAAAAAGGCATCGTATTATCAATTGTAAACTGAAATTAAAGTTACAAAACCACTTTACATTATGAGAACTACATGTAACACCTACATGTAAGAGTAAGTGGCATTTAATCAAGAAGTTGGACGGAAATTGATATGCTTTTTCTAAAGACAGAAACCAATACAGGTTTTAAAGGTCAAGCCTTTTTGTTATATACAATTGTTTCTTTTTAACTATAAAGTTTCTGTTGTTTTAGAGGCCAAAACAGCTTTTATTTTTATTTCTTTGACCTTTCAAATTTAAAAGGATTAAGGACATGCAGAGATCGTGAATTAAACTTAAATTCAGAAATTAAAGATTAAATAATGTTAATCATTTTGATTGCCTTTTTGAATGACATGTGGTGATAAAAAACACTGTTGAAAATAAAAAGTCCGACGGTAAAATACAAAACTGAAGCAGAGCAATTACGGCCGTCTAAAATATCAGAGGAAGGATCAGGTGCAATGGAGGCTAGGATTAGCGTCTTCTGCTGACCGGCTATAAGCAGCGTGTTTTTTTCTTTGTCGTAGTCGGGAAAAACGGAAAAGTCAAATTAGACAATTAGGTGATTAATTATGGTCTAACAATAAGTATAAAAAACGTCAGACAGCATGCAATCAAGCGGAAGATTTACCGACAAGGTCGTTGTATCGACCATCGAAATTACGGAAAGATTACTTGTAGCTATCTGCCAAAAATATGTTGTTTCATGTCTTCATGCACGTATTGATGATGACATATGAAGGTTTAATTTAGTTATTGTCGAGGCAAATGAGCATGTACCAACAGATGTATACTCAAACTCATTCAATGAACGATAGAACGCACAAGCGCAGGAAAAAGCACTTAACACATCAATGGGTTTAATTTGTGATGATTTTTATTTTATTTTATTTTTTTTTTTACAAAATCTGTGTAATATATATTATGTAAGTGTTTATAAACCCACCCGAACCGAAGATTAAAGTGACCTTTCTGATAAACAAAGTTATCCAAATATGCCATTTAAACAAATAAATTAAAACAAGATGTCTACCTTTTTTGGACTTCATATATCCTAGTATCTTATTTCACATTAATTGTTAACACTGTCCCGAAAAAAGTTTTCTGTATCTAAAATTTCAAAAACATTGTTTATCGGTCCAAGCACACCCCCCTCCCCCACATGCATAGTCGCCGTTTTAAAACGTATATCCACACCATAGGCACCATGCATACGTTTTATATTTTGCTCATAAATAAAATACCCACCCCCTACATAAAAGAAAAATAGGGCCTTTATAACGTCCGATGCATTTATGTATATCATTTAGGCCTATAAAAAAAGCTGTGTGTTTAGGGTAACACGATGAAAAAATTAGGTTAGGTAGGTAGGGATTTTTTTTAATTTTATCATATTTTTTTTTCTGCATGAATCCTAAGAATGTTTGTTTGTGTCATATCTAAAAACAGATTTTTTAATAGAAATAATATAAAATTCACAATCGGATAAAAATAGACATCTAAAAATGGTAGGATCGGGGCATTTTTCTAGGTTAGGTCGGGTTATCCTAAACACACAACTTTGTTTTAGGCCTTATTTAGACACTAGGTTTCATATATTATACTGTAGATTTGTCAACACTATTTTTTCATTGTGCACAAATTGATATATCAGGTTCACTAACAAACTGTCATTAATCCAAAAATGTAAATAATTTAAATAGAGAACATGCTTATTTATTTTATTTTAAACAAACATTGACTGATCCAAGACAGGTGGCAGGGGATAGTGGTTTTTTTTGGTCGAGGAAATGTGAGGCAGATAGTGCTCATATATGTGATTTAATTTTTCAGTGAATTTTTAAAATTGCTAAAATTGGTTTGCATGCAGGGGACACATGGTCCCAACTCTTGAGAATTTTTAAAATATTTCAGAATAAAACAAGTACAACTTACATATAGCACTATATAGAATAGCCAGGGACGGTCTCATAATTTTCTAAAAAATTTCCCTTTTTTCACATTTTCACGGGTCCAGCACCACGCTCCAGCCCCAAGCAACTGCCATAAACTACCATAGGATCATACCATGCAAATAATCACCAATTGATAGGGGGTCAACCACCTTCTTTTCGAGTGACATTTCATGTTCTGAACCCACCCTACTTTTCAGGCACAAAACCGAAAGTGAAAATTTTGGCCACAGTTTCGCATTTTCATTCCATATCTGATGAACAGCCACCAGTATTAAAGTGTTAAATATAAATGAAATTGACATGAGCTCTTCTATCCACAAAATGAATGCAATAAATATTCTAGCAATTCATACCCATCAAATAACCAGCCAAACCTCAGGTTCTCCCTTTATTTAAACATTTTGACACGTCTTTCCTTCGAAACTATCCCCTGCCACCACAGTTGCCCGATGCCTTATTAAATCTCGCCCCTACACTTTTCGCTATGATGTTACATACACTGTCTACGTTCTTTGTTACATTTACCTAAAAGTGTGCATCATCTGGAAAGCTATTTACACCAGAATTAAACTCGCCATTTAAGAAACGATTTGGCCTACTCTATTATTTCAACATTTGCCAAATTTTAATTCATATGCATATTTTAAAAAAAAATATCCGTTAAATATATTCACATTTTATATAATTACATGTAACACTGTACCGGATAATTTTCAAGCGGGTGCAAAAATGCCACCTTGGCACTTGCATAATTATTCGGCACAGTGTTAACTGTTCATTATACATGTAATTATCATTTCAAGTACATATTTTGAGACAAAGTCTTATTGATTCAGAATTTCCAAAACACATCATCAGATCTCATCAAGATCTCATGTTATGTTTCGGAGTAGTTTATCGAAAAGAAAAATGTATTTTAATCAGTTTCTCAATAATTACTAATCATATACTGTATGACTATCATCTTACACGTGTTGAAATACCATATGTGTAAACAGTGCCTCTGATTCAGACATTCTGTAGTTTATTTGCAAAATGTTTTCATTTATAAGTATAGATAGGACTCATTCTCATTAGTAGGTGTTTGTACTTTCAAGTTAGCAAACAAACGTGAAAAAACTGGAAACGGAAACCAAATATCCATAAAAAAGAAAACAAAATTGCCTTAAAAGCAAGTTATTAGCAGTACGACAAAAATAGAGACAGCCTGTTGTACAATCCATTGACAACCAAAATATACCAAAATAGATAGACAACAAAATTTAAACTTTCCAAATAGAGTCATGCAAAATCCAAAGGAAATCTTACCAACCAAATATTAAGAGCATGTCTACGGGAAACCATGCAAATATGGAAAAAAAGCTGCGGCAGCAAGTCTCAAGAATGAACATAATTTTATCATAGATTTAAAGGATACCCATCTAGAGTCAGATATATGATGTTTGTTTTTGCACTGGATGTTTCTATTTATAGTAACGACCAGTATTGCATTCTGGTTAATAAGCCTCTAAAATCCAGAAAAGTTAAGAGAAAAATTGTCAAGTTCAGTTATTAATTACAAAATGTATAAACAATATTTGAAAAAAATAAGACTATATTTTTATAGAGGAAGTTCAAACCTTTTATTGTTGCATATTTTTTTCATATTTCTATTTACACCATGAAGTCCCAAGGGTGAAAATATTGGCAGGATGCCAAGAAATGATAATTATACATTTTTGTCAATTTTCAGAAAGAATTTCTCTGAAAATGGAGCATTATTTTTTGAAATTTTGTGTTCATAAGAAACTGTTTGATGTATTGTTACAAATATATAAAATCCATCTTTGGACTCTCAAGGACTAAAAAGTAATAAATTAACAAAAACATCCCATTTTCAAATAAATAAAAAAGTTTTGGTTTTTGAAATTTTATTTTACAAGCGATTTTAATCCACTGAAGTCAATATTTGTTATTAAACATGAAAAAACACCCTATTTTGCTTTTAATTAAAAAAAAATAGTTGTTATCATTGTTTCTCAAAGAATTCTCATTCATTACATTTGCATTTCATTACTACTGTTAGAATTGTCTCCCCTGTTGCGCTCTTCTGTAGAGAAGGTAAACTAGTCAGAATGTTGACAAAGCTATTAATACAAGTTCAAGTTCAGGCTAAGTATTGAGAAATGTTGTGAGTGTTGTTGATATATGTTATGATATTGAATGATTTTAATTGCACAAAAATTGCCAATCTTGTTAGTGTTATTCACTATATCACATATTGAAGTTTGATGGAGACTTGTATCTAGTCTATAAAGTGTTATTTTCTGTCCCGATATAAGTAAGCAGCACATTTGGACGAATTTTAATCAAAATATACAAACTTGTGATTGAAGTGCAATTAAATAAGATGAAGGGGAAGTTTTCCAAGATAATCTCCTTCACAGATTATCATATTTTACTCGAAAAAATCCACAAAAACAAGAACTGATTTTTTTTTACAAAGATTTAATTTATAATGAGGTATGTTGAAAATGACAGATGTCCTACGGACCCGGTTTGACCTGAGCGTAGCCTGGTCACGCTAAGATTATTCTTTCTATGTTGAAATAATTTGGAATTCACTAGGAATGCCTCGTGCAATTTTTCATCGTTATCATCGGATTCTGTTACAATAGACATCACATTTCTATACGTGTACATTTCACTGGCCATCTAAAAACTACCCTTCAGATGTTATGGTTAGACTTCTTGGAATCTTGAAATGACCGGGAGGGGTCAGGGTTTTTTAAGTTCTTGAGAATGTAACACAGTAAGTACATCTGAAATTAATAAAGAGCTCCACTCCCTACCTCTCTATTAGCAGTTTATCTCCTCTTGGAAAAAAATTAAAGTGTGTACCTTTTCTTAAAATTAAAATATAGTTGTAAAGGAAAAAACGAGGTGTTAGGTTACCCTTTCCCTCGGGGATCTCAACCTGCGAAAACCGCATATAAATATAAGCATAAACTACCGGTATAAAAAAGTTATCCCAAATATTAATACAGACATCATAACTTGTTTTTGTGGGATTGTTTTTTGGGATGTTATTTAATTATAATCCATCATAAGAAGACCTGGTCCCAGAGTTATGAAGCAGTCTAATAAAAAAGTCAAAATTTTTTCACTCTCTTATTGTCTTGTGATTAAAAAAATTGAAAAAAACGAAATATTAATAAAATGTGTCTCTATATTATATAACGCTGATATTCTGCTGATATTTACAAATTTTAAGTGTAATTTATGATGTATCATATTTTTTATTAAAAAATTTTCAGGCTTGATATCAGGTCCCTCTACCCCTCAAACAATAAAAGTTCAATCCTTTATACTGTCGGACAAAAATAATTACCAAATCTATCTATCTATCTATCTATCTATCTATCTATCTATCTATCTATCTATCTATCTATCTATCTATCTATCTATCTATCTATCTATCTATCTATCTATCTATCTATCTATCTATCTATCTATCTATCTATCTATCTATCTATCTATCTATCTATCTATCTATCTATCTATCTATCTATCTATCTATCTATCTATCTATCTATCTATCTATCTATCTATCTATCTATCTATCTATCTATCTATCTATCTATCTATCTATCTATCTATCTATCTATCTATCTATCTATCTATCTATGATCTCTATCTATGATCATTTAATGTGATGGACATTCATTGGCAATTGGTTCCACACCACTTCTACATTTTAAAAAATCGTCTGTTAAAATTCAAAAAAAGATATGTTTAATCATTTTTTTTTTCATGGAGGTGATCCTTTTGATTTTTTTTGTTTGCTTGGTTTTTTTTTTGGGGGGGGGGGGGGGGCGGGGGGGGGGGGGAGTTGTTTGGTTTTGGGGTTTTGTTTTTTTTTGGCGGGGGAGGGGGGGGGGGGGGCTTTGAAATTTGGTCCTACTTCTTGAATTAAAAGATCACCAGTTCAAGTATAAAAAAATGAAAAGATTAATACATGTATCACTATGTTTATCGAATTAGAGAGAGAGAGAGAGAGAGAGAGAGAGAGAGAGAGAGAGAGAGAGAGAGAGAGAGAGAGAGAGAGTCAATCTGTAGTAAACAATATGTAAAATTACACACCAAAAGAGCCTGGCTTTAATTACTTCAGTACTTTGAATTTTGTAGTTTTGCCCCTGTAATTATTCATTCGTGTTTCTAATGGGCACTCTGCTTGTCTTAATGTGTAGCGCTGGCAAATAAGTCCACTTCAGCTTACATGTATATTCAAATTCCCATTTCCCCATGATTTCTCGTGTTTTAATGGCATTGATTTAAAAAAAAAACCTGAAATGTGTTGAAGCAATCCTTTAGTTCAGTAAAATATATTGTTTGGCTCGCGAATATGTCAGGTTGTTTCCCTATAATATACATGTGACAATGTAAAGCTAACGCCAAACTACAGATTCTGGAGAGTTATAAAAGTAGAAAAATGTCCAACTTTTAGACAATATATTTGCAATATTATTGAGAGTCCAAAGACAGATTTTTGATATATTGTAAAGATAAATGCCCTTTTATAACTAGATTTAGTGAATTTAAAGTGCCATTTACTGACTTTTAAGCATTTAAAAAATGTATATTTTTACAATTTTACAAAAAGTTGGAAACATGCCAGATTCGTGACCTATCTGCACTTAACATAAAAAATATATGGGAATTCTCACAAAATAAATTACATAAGTGTATCTTGTTAGTGTTAACTCTAAATGACTTTTTAAATTCGTATTTACACTAAACTCAGAATTCTTTTCAATAATTTGGTGAATTATACAAAATTTTATTCTTAAAAGGGTCAAAATGCTATTTTTAGTAACAGTGCTGCAGAACCAAGTTTAGACTGACCACATCAAAAAAAAAAATTGTGGCAAATTAATTCATATAGATGCAAACTGTTACACACAAAATATGAAGTTGATCACAGAACCTTGCTCCCATCACTTTTTGCATGGTTTTCTCGTAGACATGCTCTTAAGGATGACGTTTACTCAGAATGAAAAAAAAATTCCACTGATGATAATGAAAAACCAACTATTGTGTGTTATAGACCTTTTATTGTAGTGTTATTTTTCATTTTCAAAAAAGTAGGTCAATGACCTACTTTTTGAGTTAATGGCCATTGTATATTTTTGGAAAATTAAAGGAAAATCACTTAAAATTTTACACTATGATTGAGATTTTCTTAATTGTGAAAATAATACAAATTGCTCAACACTTTTGAAAATGAAATACAATTTATGAATGGCACTGACACTAAATACATACATAGCAGTAAGTTTCCTTCACAATTTTTATAAATATTCCAGTCCGAATTTCCTCTATCACTTTTCAAATTCCTACCCATTTTTGATCCAATTTTACAAAAAATTGAATGATGATAATACAAAAACATTTATAGTATTAAACTACTTATATTGATCTTATTCTGGTGACATATAATTTATATGAGGTCAATGATCAAAATTTTGAGATATAGTGTCTTTTTTCGTTTTTAAGTATATTTCAATATTTTTTAAAATCATGCCATACGGTTATTATAATGAATAAATGAGGTAAAACTACCAGAAAATATGCAAAATTATATAGACTACAATATAAAACCTTAACTTTTAATATTAGAGTACTTCCAAAAATGTTTTAGCAGAAAACAAAATCTGCAAAATTTAGTCCGAATTTCCTCTGTTTGGCTAAAAGTTTATTTTTGTTTTGGCATAATTCCATAATATAGTAGAAATATCGAATGTTATGTCAATAATAATTCATTTCACAGACACTTTTTGTGTCTAGAACAAATTTTACTCATGACATTGAACTTTCTAACAATTCGAATTCGAGAACTCAAACCCTGAGTAAACAACACCCTTAAGATATTGTGTATGTACAAAATTTAATAAACATCAAAAAATCAATACGGACGTAAATTTTACCCCGTTTATAATTAGCATGGTTTTGTTATAAGAACAGTTATACATGTAGTAAGATCATTGTCTACGGACTTTTCCGGTTTTTTTATGTCGATTACGACAAAGAGCACACGGTGGGTGTGACCGGTCAGCAGAGGATGCTCTCTCCTACTAGGCACCTGATCCTACCTCCAATATAATGATGATCCATATTGGCTCAAGGTTTGTATTTTGACCATCACAAACAAAGCAAATCATCAACGTTTCGTTTTTTCCTTTTATGACATTTTCCCGATTTTGACATTTACCTCGATTATGACTTCCCCAATTGTGACAAGGAGCTCGCGGCGGGTGTGACCGGTCAGCAAAGGATGCTCACTCCTCCTAGGCACCTGATCCTACCTCTATCTATTTGGAGGTCCGTGTTTCTCTGCTTTGAATTTGTATTTTGTTTTATAGACTTTTGAGATGGTTCATGGTTTGTTATTGTCACTTTTTCATGATTAAATGTTTTCCTATAACGGAGCGGAGAGCAAAATGACCAAAGCCTTACTTAGTCGCTAAAACATAATATAACTTACATGTACCTATGAAATAATCAACGTATTCATTAGTTGATTAAATCTAATATCTCTTCTATTGTTTTACGGTTTGCTAAGGTGTAATTTATATTAAAAAAAATTGACCTCGCTATGAATTTGAAAAAAAAAAAATATCGACTCCAGATTAAAAATGAACCAGTGGGTTATGTTTTGAGGTCACTGTGTCTCATTTCTGTACGAACCAATTCAATAATGTCCAGTTTAATATTCATAGCATGATATAACATGTAACAACACAAGTATGCATTCATTTTTCAGTACACTGAATGTGCATATAAATATTCTCGTATACACATTAAACATATATGTTACCAGTCAACAGAAATTAGCTATAGCGATGATTGTAGATCGATGAGCGCTTTATTGTTGTTATTATACAAGTTTATATATTGATTCGTTAACAGACTATTGAAGTCAAATTTTATTGTTACAATGAAATATGATGTAATTTGAATGAAATATGATGTAATTTGATAATGACCTTTGGCAATTATCTCAATTACATGGGGACATGATTAGCCATCATATATGATTTGGAGTTGAGATCTCATCAACAAAAAGTAAAAGACAAATTGTAAATGGATTTGAAGAGAATTACAAAAATGATACCTATCAAATCAACCAATGTACTTGTATCTTTATATGAGGTAAGGGTTTAAAAATTCAACCATTGTACATATATATGTACAAATGGTCGTCCAAAAACTTTAAAGAGATAATCAACTGAATAAATTTTGGAGATCAAATCAAGAGTAATCAAGCCATTCTTAAGGTAAATAAACATGGATTTTATTAGGTACAACCGCTCCGGGACGCCAGTGGGTTTTCCTAAATACTTGTGGGTTTTGACGGCTTAAACACTCAATACACCATAAAACAAATTTAAGGAAATACATATTTAAAACATTTTTCCCCATTGGGAACATCAGGGCGGTCCCAGAACCATATGTCAACGTTAGCATGCACTTCACTTAGCAAAAGAAAATCTAATCTAGTGGATATTGTAATATCTTTGATTTTCATCATTTGGGCTACACCTTGGCCAGGGCCTAGGTTACGAGCTCCTAAATAAGTGAACAATTCTGACGGTTTAAGGACTAAAAGCATCATCAAATAAAGTGATATGTAATAACCTTTCATTCAAAATAGACATACCTATAAAGTTATATAAACTGCCTTTTCATTTTTTGTTTGCATGGAAACAAAACGAGATAATAGTTTTTTTTAAAAATCTTCTTTGAATGTCAACAAAAGAATGGTAAACTCACTTCTTAAAAATACATATAACCAACCATTTGTTCTACTTTACAACATATCTGTAACTTTTTCAATTCGGTCATCTAAATAGCTTCTCTAATAAAAGTATGCAAACATAAATTTATACGAAATGTGCTCGTCGTATTGCTTTAATTATATGCATTATCACTTTTAAAAACTGTATGCCATGCACATGCACCAGATCAATATATATATTTTTTTATTTTATTTTTCAACTTTTTGTATAAATAATGTTAGGCCAAATCAAGGAAGATATACATGTAATATCATGATTTAATTTACATACAGACTTGGTCACGGGTGGCAGTTTATAGGACAGAGACGTTGATAAAGGTCACTATTATTGTGAATAATTCAATGAAAATTATTAACGAAGATGATGTTTACGGAGATAATGTGTTGGAAGTTAATAAACTGTTACTTACCCAGAGCATTTAAGTTCCGTTGAAAGAAAGGCGATTTTCATCCCGAGGGTGAAGATAATCAAAATTACAAACATGTTTTTTAATGCATTTGATATAAAAATGGTTAAATCGCATTAATCAATACGATTTAAAATGATTTCCTGAAAACGCATTTTAATAAATCAATGATTTCCAGATTTTATATCCTCAATTTATTCCATTACTGCTCGTTTTAAAATATGACGCATTGTTCAAGTATTACGAAACCTCTAAACGTATTGTATTATCCGTAGATAATCAACTTCCTTGTTTAGTGATATACCAATTCAAAACATTCAGAGTATTTAAATGTGCTATTAACTATACACAATTTAACAATTTATTTCTCACATTGGACCTCTCATGATTCTTTTGATGGTTATATATTATAACGTTTTTAGGTGTAATATTGTGTAACAATGTAACAATGTGCAACAGACGACCATTTTTTGATAAAACCAGCATTCACTATTTTACGGACTACGCTGGGTTACTAACGCTTGAACCCATAATATTTACAATTGGGACAACAATAATTGTGTCTAAAAGACTTCTCTTCAAAAAAAGACATGTATGCAGGTGATGTTCTTGTTATGGTTATCATTATCTTTATCATTACTAGACATTGACCCGTGCACTGTTTGACATTGCAAAAAGCTAAAAATAAAGACACCACATTTCTTTTCCAAAAAAAACCCACGGCTATTTTGAAAGCAAAATAAAACTAACCGGAAGACAACAGTTCGACTGGAAATCGAAGGTAAATGCCAATTTCATTAAACTGAAAACACGAAGAGTGTCTATTGTATAAGCCACAACTCCTACCGCGTTAATGAGATCGTGTTTAAACAATAATTAATTGATTTAAAAAATAATTCATTATCTATATTCAAAACGAAAGTGAAAGCAAAACTGTTACGTTCAGAATTAAAATCGGTAATCCCCAAAAAAAATAATATCTTTGCTTTTACACTTGGTTTATATGATTTTGTATATTTGTGGTTAATAGAAAATGTGTTCTAATTTGTAAACACGTAATACAGGAACATTATAAATTGTATTGTTAAATCTAAATATACCCGTCTAAATTCCAAAGCAAACCGAAAGAAGATTATGAACGGCATGTAAATACCTTTACAGGTATTTTTTAAACAGACAGTTTCTGTTTTAATGTTACCGTAGCACCATTGTCGGTGTTTCATTTAAATGCATTAAATGAAATAAAAATGCACAATGTTAGTTTATATAGATTGAGTTATTATTTGTTCATGGCTTAGGTTCATTTATGCCAGTGATTAATAGTTTAATTAGCAATAGACAATAAACTTACATGGTTAGATAAAACAGAAAAGTTAAGCAGTTAGAGTAATTTTCCCTTTGTTGTTTGCATCGTACAGCAAAGATGAAGCCCTTTTTTCAATCAAGTAGGGAAATATGGTAAGGAGGGTTACCGTTGATTTATCGGTAGACATTTTCATATTGTGTTTTTTTGCTCCATTAAAATTGTACTCATACGATTGAACTTTTTATGTGCGTTTATGTTTATAAACCACAATTGAAAAAAATGCATCTCGTTAAAATCTACAACATTTAACAAGCTCACGGGGATTCAATGTTGCAATTCAAATGAAAATATTATTTTGGCAGACATACGTTTTTTGTTGAAATAAAAATGCAATATTTTCATTTAAAAACACCCAGGAAAGTATCATGTGTGTCTCATTTCAACTGGACGTCAACCAAAGTGTAAGCTGGTTAGTCAAACTCGAGGGTGAAAGCAGATAGTTAGTACCACTTGATTTTCATCTTTTTCATACTATTCATCAAAAATAAGTAAGCGTTAAGTTGTAACAATTTGTTAAAAAATGTGAATTCTGTGGATGTGCATTAAAAAGATTGTCAAATAATTTTGATTGCAAATTTTCCATGACAATCAAACAGTTATTAAAATATGCCGTCTTAGTCTTTAACGGAAAGTGTGTATACTATAAAAAAAAGGATAATTAAGTCGTTTAATGTAAAAACGGATATTCCGAATTCTTTCAAATGATCATTTATATATTCTTGAATGTCCTTTTATATTCAAAAATCGAGTAGCGCAGTAAATTTTCATTTGCTAAAGGCGATCTTTTAACAATAAAACAATGTAAATCAAAATGTCCAATAAATTTAATTTAGCATGGTCTTTTAAACAAAATCAATAAATTTATTGTTTTCAACTATAAAAATAGCAATACACCAATTTTCCCATTCATTGAATATTCCTGTATCAGAATGAAATTGAGTGCTAAAATTTAAACCACTTTAATGAACTCTTATATGTCTTAAAATATGAATGAGTTTTTATTATTACACAAAAACAGTTATGCAAACATAATGTCAATTCGTTTACCGTATATGTAGAAGAAACTTTTCATTTCGAAACGATAGCATAGTTTCTTGGTATAATCACATACAAGGGATTTGCTTTAATAATTCTTGACTTTGTTTCCTTAGCTTCTTAACGTCAGGAAATTATGACAACTTATCACGAGAAAGTGAAATAAAAAGAATTTTTTACCAAAATTATGTAGAATGAAATTAGTATTGAAATAGCTTTAACAAATGTTTTTTTTTCATGTATGACTAATCATTTCATGTAAAATCAGGAAAAGGCAGACTGAAATGCATGTATATGAAAATAAAGTTCGTATTTCGCAGGGGACAAAACCTATATTGTGTATTAAATGGAACAAAATTTTAAAAAAGTTTCGGACACAATGTCGTTGCCTTTATCTTCAGATCAACAGATATAAAGAAGACAATCACAAAATGTAATTTCTAGGGTATTTCCGATATTTAAAAAAATCTACCTCTGTCGAAATTAAATGTACAGGAACGTTCCATGGGATTAATCGCGTGACACGTTTTAGTCAAAGATAGCCCGGCATTCTTGCAACAGCAACAAGGATTACGTTTGTATTATTTCTACTTCATATGTCATGGGAGCGAAAGAAATACAGCATTTCGATTTTGTTGCAATGTAGGATATTAACAAAACAAGGTGTATTTGTACCAACTTAATATAGACTGATGCGTTTATTTTTTAGGTACAAAATATCAAAATGCAGAGGTGGTCATTCAATTCGACTGAAAACGCCAATACCTGTCACTGTTGTGACTGGATCGTGTACTGGGTTATGCTCTACACGATTTGCATAACATTGTACATGTACTATAGCATTAAGGTAATGTCTGATTCTTAAAACAGCAATTTTATTTATTTTTATTTTTTTGAAATGTGATTATTGCTCTGCGCCATCTTTTCTGCGGTCTGGAGAGAAAGTTATAAACGCTAACGTTTACATCAAATACTAAAAAAGGCTGAAAACGCATTTAAAGTATTGTTATTTACCTGTAAAATATATGTTGACAATAGCAATGCTGAATTCATGACCAATTTCGTCACAAAGATCGCTAATTCTAATTGACAAAAAAAGTCCTGGCCAAATAGTTCGTGAGAAAAAGATTTTTCAAATATTTACTGTATATATTCCTATGAAAAAATAATCTACCCATTGTGGCCCACTCTACCCCAGAGGGTCATGATTTTCACAACGTTTAATTTACACTACCTGAGGGTGTTTCCAGATGTGTTACAGCTTTCATGCTGATTGGTATCTCATCAGAATATTTTTAAAGAATTTCTTAAAATGAAACAATTAAAATTAGCATGTTCATTTGAATTGATTGGACATGATCTTTTAAACAAAATGACAAAACAAAAACTCAATGATATAAGTTAACCCACTTCACGATCTTTTAAAGGTCTTGGAATATGAATAAGTTTACATTATTATACAAAACCAGTTATGCATAACAATGTCAATTCGTTTAATGTTAAAAAACTTACATGTAAGATTTCAAAAAAAATAAGGAAGCTAGCAAAGTTTCTTAGTTTAATAAAAAACAATGTGATTTGCTTGAATAATTTGTAATTCTAATGTTTATATTTTTTCTCTTATTTTCCAGGGACATCTTTTTTTTATTTTTAGAAATATTGAATCATTTTTTTATCATGTTTTTGACCATTACAATTATAGTACGAAATAACCCTTTGCTTGATTACTCCCCGTACTTGCAAAGTTATTACCCTTGTGTACGGAAAGCTTTTTATCGCTACTCATTTGAAACCATAAGAGATAAAGAATCTAAACTTTTACCATTGTCTTCAGTACAAGAAGAGGGGTCTTTAATTAACTCATACCGAAAGGATTTGAGGCCCCCTTTTATAGTAGTCATTGCCCCGAAATGTATTTAAATTTCCATTAAATCACCCCAAACCTTTTTATTTATTATCATTGAGACTTTGTACCACTTGAAATACAATCCGTCTGCCTTATCCAAGCAAAATGAAATAAAGGTCAAAGATCAAAGTCATTTGGCTACATTTCAATTAACGAGTTTTTAGATTTCTTTTGTTAGTGTGGTGGAGAGGAAATACGCATGGATGTAGAAGGTCATCTTAAACATTTTGAAATATAGCCCTTTGGCTCATACCTTTGAATATTTACAAAGTTATTGCCCCTTGTGTATGAAATGCCTGTTATCGCTACTCCTCTAAAACAATAAGATATAAAGTCATGGAAATTTTACCAATGCCTATAGTACAATTGGAGAATTCTTTTTATATCGATAAATCTGAGGCCCCCTTCTAGTAGTTATTGCCCCTGAATGAATTTATTACACCGTTTTTTTTATGTAGGTACACAATAGTATCATGCAAAAGTTGTCATTCAATTCTATTGGACACGCTAATACCTTTAACTGGTGTGAATGGATCAGAAAAAGGGATGTGCTCAACACCATCTGCCCCACATTATTTTCATTGTCCGACAATATTGAGGTAATGTTTGATTCCTAAAACAGCAGTTTTAGATTTTGATATTTGATTATAGTTCTGCATCGTTTATTCTGCGGACTTGTTATAAAGTTATATACGCTATAGTTTACACCAAATACAATGAAAATGCGGACCACGCATTTGATGTTTTGTTATTTGCTTTTAGAAGTAACATAAATATTTACATTAGCAATGCTGAATTTAATTGAGTTTCAAAGATCGAAAACTTTAATCAATATAGAAAATAGCTCCTGTCATAACAGTAATGCATCCTTTTGAATACTGGTATATCAAGTGCCGCCGACATACTGATTTATGAAAATGAGTGGAGGCCAACTCCTTTCTAGTAAGAATATTGTGAGAAGAGGAGAAGAAAACAGTGTATTATTATTTTAAAAACAAAAATTTGACCTATGTACGAGTACGAACAAAACAAGACAAAAATGAAACGCAACTTTATTAGTAACACAACAATTAAGTTTTTTTATAGCGTGTATAGCATTTCAACGTCATGCTTTCTAAAAAATATATATTTTTTACAAAGGTAAAATTGTTTACACATTTAGGATAATAACAACTATTTTAAATTTATAGAAAACAATGATTCGTTACCAAAACTACTTGTCAAGATACAACTAATAATAAGAATAATTGTTAAAAATCACTACATGTACCGTAGGGTGATAGAAAGTACATATTAGAACATCATTAACATTTTTTATTCAATAACAGTCACTCAGTATTTAATTAAGTGATGATTTTAATCATAATGAAGTTCTTAAAGTTCACGGCCTCACATTTATGATTGATTATTTAGAGAGCCTAACAAAAGAGAGATACTATTTTAATGGCACAAAACTTTTTATAACCCATCGAAAAAGTTAGTTGGGCCATTTTAGGTGAACTCTTTGATATCTAGAAGGAGCTTGCTCTTTGCTTCTTCTGTCCCTTACTTGCTAAAATTTCACCAAAAATTTTTCTGAAAATACGTAAATTAAAAATGATTTTATTGTAGAGGGATGAAATGTTTTCCAAAATCCAAACGAATGAAAACATAAATGGAGATGGAAAACCCAATTTACGTTTGATCGTAGAGGTTTGAATTCCTTTTTTTAACCATTTCTTGGTGTTCTGTACAAAAATCATTTATATAATAAGAGTTAAGGAATATTAAATATCAAATAAATGTAATGTAAATGTCGGTAATGTTGCTTAAATGCATATCAGGATTAATATTTAGCGTTCGAAATAATCTTCGAGTTTGACTCGAAATATCTTTTGTTATTTGATAAACGAATGTTAGAAAGTAATAATGTTTGCAACGTTATTATTGGGTATTATTTATCATCTTATTGTTATCATGAAGTGTAGCTTACACTTTTGTTATACTTTCATTTTAAATACTGAAATCTGATTACCCTCAGCATTAGCAACGCACTTAGCAACGGGTAACATCACGAATTGTTACATGCGCGAAAATCATGCACGTACGGTTCGCCTCAGAATTTACGTTATTCCTATTTAAAAAGCAGTGATATTTTCTTTAAAATTAAGACATTCAGTATAACAAAATAAATAGTACCTGTTTTGGAGGATAACAGTTGAAATTGACACCCCTCGAAAACCATTGTTAACCTCCGCTTCGCGTCGGTTGACAATGGTTTTATCGGGGTGTCAATTTCAACTGTTACCCTCCCAAACAGGCACTATTTATATAATAATACATAAAAGAGATCATATTACCGAGAAGAAGGGGTTAAACATGCAAAAAAAGCAATCTCTCATGGTTTGCATTTGTATATGATTTTCATCCATCTCGTTGAATTATATGCTATCCCTTGCCAGGTCTCGTGACACTTCGTTAGTTAAAAAGTATATACTATCACAAATCATTAGCTATTCTATATCCATTTAAGATCCAAAATCCGATGGTCACGGCAAAGTCCGATGGTCGTGCAAAGGTCTGATGATCAGCGCCAAAGTCCGATTGTTTGTTGCCGATACGATCGACACTTTTTATCCAATCGTTATTGATAAGTTCAATGACTCGGCTCAGAAAAGTATTATCGACTTCGTCGAAATCCGATGGTCTGCTTTTATACCATCATTATCAGAAAAGATGATGGTTCGATGAACCTAATGTCTTTTCAATATGAGATATACATGTAAGTGGCAAGTTTTGACCGTTTTTGCTATCAGAGTTCCGTTTTCTACGGTTTGCAAAGATTAGGTTATAAATGAAAATCGTCCAAGCTGCATTGAATTAATTAACGCACATTATTTTCCCTTTATCTTCGACTATCGCCTTATAAATTTCTATTTCTATTGTTATGGTTATCGCTACGCATTCCCTATGTAAGGCCGAGCACACTATTTCAGTTATAATTTCATTCATGCGAACACGTTACATTAGACAAAAAGATTATTATAGAAATACGTTTCGAAAATAAAATATGACAACCATTGCACTAGTTAGGAACATCCAATACAAAACAAAATAAAATGTAATCCAGGCACACATCTTCGATCTGTGGCGTACTGTTATATCATTGCACATGCGCAAACCACATACTCTAGGAATTCGTGAGATGCGAATGGAGAGAAAACGGTATGTTTTTATTAGAAACTGGTAAAATGACAACACGGTGTTACTTTCTTAAAAGTTAACGATCCATTTTTATTATTGTATTACACAAATCAACGATGAAAATGAAGAAAAAAAAAAAGTGGCACGTCATCTTTTCTTTTTTTTCTTAACATAATGACGAATACTGTTTGGAAATCAAATGTATTCATTAAGGTTAGAGTAGAAACAATTGTTGAATGTTATTTTTGTCTCAATTTAATTTGTATATGATCTTTCATGATTTGCCATGGTTTATGATTTTTATCCAACGACTTGTATGATTTCTTTTGGCGGGCCTTTGCGTGGGAGCCACACAGCATATTAACTGCATGGACGTCAACAACTGTACGCAGTAAAAAAATTCTTTGAAGATAACAAAAATGTTTCATTTTCAGACATACTTTTATATTATTTAATTCTGGTTGTAACGCGCTTTGTGATTGGCTAAAATTTTATTTTATATCGTATTAAGAATGTTGCTTACGTCATAGTAAGAATAACGTCAAAAACGGATCAATACGCCTGACGGTACGTTTGAATTTTGTATAAGTTTACGTCATTTTAAATGTCAAATAACCGGGTTTTTTATCTTTTATACAAGAAGAGTAAAATAATTAAATTATAAGCGATGAATTCACTTCGCGGTTTATAAAGCGTAAACTGTTCCAAACCATTTTATATCGTATAAAACAAATAAATATTGAATTCATTCCTTAACTAAAACAGCACTAAAAATGCTTCACATTTAAAACTCCACTTTTCAACTGAATTATTTTTGTACTTTTTTTCATTCTACGTCAACCAAGCGCCTAAAATTGATATTTAATTCTGACGTTATCTTGAGTAAGAATTCACAGTGTAATTATTATATCAAAAATTTATTACACAAGTGATATCCATCACATATTGAGATAAACATGTGATGAAAAATTATTCTATTTCAAATAATTGTATAATTATCGTCATCTTTAAAAAAGCTTGAAAATCACATTTTTCTTCCGTGTTTGCATTGAAATTGAAATTTGCTAGTAAATGTAAATATATGTACTTTTGATATCTTTTGACATTGATCGTTCTAAATCTCTTTACTTTTGAATTAAAGCTTTTGGGGATTTTCATTTCATTAATTCTTAAGATTCCTTTTTTTTTCATATGCACATTCTTTCATAGCTGATTGCACTGATTAAGGATATTGTTCGCATTTAATCAATGTTCATACCTGTTACGGCAAACCATTGATGTCGCCCAACGTCCTTTTTTTTGCAGTCCTTTTTTTTTTTGCAATCATTTTTTTAAGTAATACACCGCAGACTAGTTAATTAACAAAGATATCTCCTCTGAATTTTAAACTAGTAATATTAAAACATTCAAATATGAAACTATTGGAAATTTTCCTTAAATTGACAAAACGGTATGAGCATGCAATGAATGCAGATTCAAAAATGGTATTAAAATCTACTGTAGTTGTCATTTGTTTGTTATTTGACCTCCGCAGAGTTACATGCAGAGAGTTACCATGTCCACAAATTTTAATTGCCCTCGTATGTGAGTGTTGTAATTAATTAAAAACTAAATCCTTGTACCGTGTTGTTTTCTTTAACAATCACCTTTAGTTACCATCTTTTGTGTATAATGTTTTCTATATATAATCGTTGGTTATTCATGTAATCGATTGTCAGGCGGGTGAATTTTATGAGTAATTTTAAAATTGTCCTTAGACTCAAACAGAAAAAGGGTCGATGACGTTTTAAAAAAATAATTTATGAAATAGCAATTGCTTTGGATTTGATGACGATATTTACTGAATACACAATATTGTTCATGCTTTATGATATGTCTCGAGTTGTTGCTTTCACCATTTTCCCCTTTAATATTTCGATAATCATAATCACCTTTGTACGAAATTTGAGATTCAAAATTCAAGATTCGAAATACGAGATTCAAGATTCCAAATTCGTGAAAACTGAAAACGTGTCAATATAGATGTTTTGAGTATTTTCCCTTTTATCGATTTCAATTGTATTTCATTCATAGGTATATGAATGCATGTTTATCAATATTCGTCTAAAGTGATGGAAGCAATAATTTGCGACAGACTATAATCTATCTTGACCTATGGTGTCATATTCAGTGATGCAAGCATTTGAAAATCAATTGAAGAAAAGTAATGTTTCTTATGAAACTCAGACAGAAATGAACCGGTTGTATATATGAGGATATAATATTAAGTGCCATGTTTTGGGGATGTGTGACAAATGCAGGACTGGGAACACTAATAGCAATATCTGGAAACATAGACGTTAGAATATAGAACTCATGATCAACGTATTTGGTTAGTCATTGCAAAACACGTTGGACATTCTACATTTATAGTTAATGATTTAGATTGCCTTGATTGGCAAAAATTATTACATTTAATAGACATTAACATTAAAAATTTAATTTTGAGTTTTAAAAATTCGTCTGAAGAAATCAATTACAACAATTACATATAATCATTTAGAGATAATCTCATAACTGAGATTTTGAAAATCTGGTTATCAATATTCCTATATAAGAAATATATACCACATATTTTTAAAAAATGTGGTAATTGCATCAAAAGTAAAAATCACTGAAACAATAGTTTATTGACCAGGTGTATTTTCATATTGTTTGATTTAAAACAGTCTGTAGAGATGAGAAAAATTTGCCGCGTAAAACTGACGTACGGGACATGCTGTATAAAGTTTGTTACGTCACTGTACACCCTTCCTGAATGTTTCGTATATATTAAGTATCCATTTATTGTTTATTATCAATTTTGAACCTCTAAAAATGTTTAATATACTGATGAATTGGTTCAATTTGTTTTGTGTTTACATCGTTCACTTCAATTTTTTGATGCAGATATATGAAATGTTCAATCAAATAAATGCAAAAGTTTTGGATTTGAATGGACAAAACATCAAAGAGATGCAAAAAGAAAAGGTAAGTGAAATTCTGATTTTGCTTCAATTAAACATCTAATCGCACTATTTGTAATTATAACTGATAAGCTAAAAAAGTCAAGGAGTTATATACATTTAAATATTTTGAACTGCACTGCGTCCGTTCCCCTGTCCTTTTACTTTGTCTGATATCACAAAACAGATTATTTTAAACTTAAAAAGGGTCCCTACTCGACGTATGCAACCAGAAGCCGGAATTTGTCGCTATCGGTTTTAATTTTACATTGCACGAAATTGAACCTGTTCAATATAAAAACACTCGGTTTGAGATATAAAGGGAATATTTTTTAAAAAAAAAAAAGGGAGAACTAACGTCCTAACTCCTAAGTTGATACGTATATGAAGTGTAAGGCGATAGCCAACAACAGGACATTACTGTGACGATACAAAGTCGATGCCAGGTGTTTTTGCCCCTGCATGTGACCTAAATCTTTGGTAATTGGTAAGTCATTATAATATTTCTGTGTTTCCTCACGTACTGTCTATTTTTCAAATATTGCAGCTACTAGATGGTATATGAAAAACCCTTAAACTACTACACGTCAAGCAATGAAAACACATTCATTAAAAAACCTGTAGCAATGTGTTTTGTTTAGTTTGTATTATATATTTATATATCATTAAATTATTAGACCGATTTGCACGCTCTGGAACACATGGGATAATTGTATTTATTAGATTGTGTTTGATTATTCATTTCTCTTTATTGATCTTTATACATTATAACCTGTCTTTATACAAATTCATTATTGTTTGTTGTCTTTAACAACATTCATGTTGACTTTATATCTTATTTTAGACATAAAGTTCCCAAGTTGGTCGGGCCATCATATCAAATCATTCCCTGCGAGTTGGGCTAAATGATAAATACCTGAAGAAACAGGTTATTTAAAAAGCAGACGGACTGAAATTAGATACAGTAGATAATTGACCACCCTGTATTAATTGCACACACCCTTCTGATTTTTCTGATTGTGATGGTAATAAAAAAATTATTTGCACGAATTTTAACTGAAGAGCAGATCTGATATGAACACTTTGGTATAATGAATATGTTACTCAATAAACTTCAAAGATCTGAAATGATAACTCAGCTAGGACATCTGATGTTGTTCGATTTTCTGTATTGTGTGGTGAGAGTAATGTCACCATTGTTAACTTAAAACCACAGTCCCCTATTACATGTGATCTTTTTTTTAATCACTAACTAAATTACCTGGTTTAACGCAATCAAGACTATATAATTCTGCAAAAATAGTTACGAGAAAAGCTGGACAACTGTGAATGATAGCTTTTGTCAATGTATTTCATTTTGAATAACATGTAAATGATGCTTAAAACAGAATATTAGTCTTTACCGACCCATGCTTCTTGATTTTCCAATTTTGTAAATCACAAAACTATAACCAATTTTAAATGTAAAGAACTATTTACAATGTTTGTGTTAGTAGTCAAGTTTGGCCCCCATAATTCGCCATTTCTCTAAAGAGGCGTGGTAACGACTTTAGTTAGAAAAAAATTCCGATTTTAGTATTTATATTGCTTGAAAAAGTCACCTTTAATAGGCAACCGTTTGAGTGTCATTCGTTCAGTTATATGCGAGTTACAGAGCTTACGAAAATTCGAGTTTTTGACCTAAAATGAATTTATTAAACATTAGAAACTGTTGATTTATGCCTAAAGTGAACAAGAATAAAAACGGAGCAGCTTGAATAAATTTTTTACTGGTATATTGAACAGATGTAAACAAGAACAGGGCACGAGCCTTGTTTACATGTCAAAGAATTGTGAGCAGTGTATCTTGCTTATAGCTCTACGACTGACTCTCAAATTTCATTTTATTATTAGAAATGCATTCCTAAAGCATTGTTTATAATAAAAACAGAAAAACAGAATTTGGCCAAAATTGTGACTATGCCCCTTTAAAGTGTTTTAGGTACATTAATTTGTTGTGTTACTTTTTAGAAAAGTAGACGTAAAATATGTCTACATCTATCACCTATTCATTTGATTAATATGTACTCACTGGCAGTATCTGATGACGTCAGAAGTGACACTTTTTTATGAACTGACCAAAATCAGTCAACAATTTACATTTTTCTTTTCTTATCTTGAATTGGAAATAAAGATAATTGAACAAGGACGAACTTTTTGTCACTTATAAGTATTAGAGAAAGCCATCTTTGGTCAAAAAATTTTGTTTGTTCAAGCAATCGCTCAATGTTTTCTTACAGAAAAGCTGCTTGAAAACGAGTCGTTTTCGCTGAAATGGCGAAAAATGGTATTTTATGATCTCGTATTTTTAAACTGTGGGCACTTAAATTAATCTGACAATGATAAAAAAAAACCCTTCAATTCTTATCTGTATAAATAAAACAAAGAATTCCAGTAAAAGGAAGATGTTCATTTAAGGCTGAAATTTTATATAGTTTGTAGATACATATGTTTAATGTGATATTTGATCTTAAAATATATTGTCTTAGAACAAAGATTCGAAACTCATCAGACTATGAGCTGATTTTTGCTGAATCAGAAATATTACAGAAATTATCTGGAGTTAACTACATATGTGGCTCTCTAAATATGTATATGTCTTTAGATAAATGTTTAAGGTAGTATAAAACAGATATGTTAATTGTATTATCTCATTCAATTTTTCTGAAAATTTAACAATTTGTTCTTTTGAATATAATCCATAAATATTTCAAATATGAAAAAAACGACCTGGCAATTTTTTGCCTACATCACCCTAAACCTACCATCTGAACTTCTATCGAGTGTAGAGTAAAATAAAATGGTGATCGTTATGATTTGCTTTGCCAATAAGTTACCATTCAAGATATTACAAATAAATGTGCTGCCTTTTATACAGCAGATCTTTTTGTTACTAAAAAGACACTGAAATGAATTATTACTGGCAATTTAAGGTAACTTCTGATGTAACATATTGTAAAACTAGCGCTCGTTTAACCATTGATTTTCGATAAATTGAGGTTTAAGTATATTTGACGGAGGGAAAAATCAATAAAAATCCTAGATAACGTCATAATAGTTAACCTTTGACGTTTTGATATGACATTGAAATTTATTGGGTATAAAGTCTAAACATTAGGGATACATGTAGTTGAGACCAAATGTGAGGTCTTTTCTATGAAAGAAACACAAGTTGCACATTTTGCAATGATAGAAGGCTAAATTGTACAAAAATCACGCGAATTAAATTCAAATGTAGCTTTTGAAATAATCAAAATCATCTGTACCTTAATTGTTTATGCTATGAGTGATTGATATGTATGATTTATAATATTTTATTAGATAATGGATTAAAATTAACTTTTACAAAATATTTAGCCATTACTTTGACTATTTTAGAAAATATTTCAAAATATTGTTTTCATGGGTACTACGTACCATAACCATCTTCATTTGATTTGTTTTTATCTATTCATTTTGTCATATTGATTTTTTTATATTAATCAGTTATGAGGAAAGTAACCATAAACTAGTTTTTCACATTTTGGGGACGGGTGTTTATTTGACATCCTAACTCAGTGAAATTAATGATGACCTGTTTTTTTGTGTTTTTTGGTTTTCTTTCATGATCCATTTTGATTAATAAAAGAAAAAAATCTTACTTAACCATTTCATTTTTCTAGATAGGTGATTAAATGTAGAAAATGATATTTTTAATTTTTTAACTTTCAATAAAAATGTTAATTTTGTTACTCCGGAAGAGTATGTTTATTCTCAGCATGGAGTTTGCAAAAAAAAATCGATGCTACTTTGTAGTCAAGATAAAATGTAGGTTGTGATGTGATTTTTGTTTGCATTGATTTATTTAAATACATCTTTTACTAGATTTAGTCTTGACTTTTTTTTTTAGATGCAGGGGTACATGTGTATCTGGCGCTTTAGCTTGATAAAATGAAAGATGACACATGCATTTTAATTTTAATTTTGTCATTCATGCATAAATACATGGACTTGAAATCAATTGAAAAATATAATTACGATAAACAAACTAATTTTGAGAGCTGGACTGTATCTTACGCTTTGTAAGAAACAGGGACACACTGTGTCGAGGTGCATACTGCAAAGACTATGTCGATTTCATTATTTTCCCGGGGTTTCTTAAACGATTACTCTTGGCCTTTTATTGTTATCTATCTATTGATGGACAGTCAGGGCAATTCCGTATCATCTTAAACCGCTGGACAGAATTTGAGGATACTTTATTAATAATTAGGAAGGGCACAATATTTTCCATAAATATGATGTTACTTCTTTACCAGTAGTTTTGCTTTATTAATACATGAATTGTTATTTCGTATGTTAATGCATTCCCGGTTATGTATAGCGTGTATTATTGGTAAAGAATTTATGAGAGAGGGGTATTTAAGCTTGCTCATAATCTCTCTCATTAATACAAAAACATATTGGTTAGAGTGAGTGTATTCCTTTAAATATTTGACAAATATGTTTTGATATAGTTGATGGAAACTATTCTGAAAACACCAGGGAGGAGAAATATTAATGACGAAATATTTCCAAAGGATAAAGACATTGTTGTATGTATTGCCTTTTTTTCTAATCATAAATTATATATTTTTTCATTTAAGGTAATGTAATGGAAGGTAATGTCATGTTCCTACTAATAGTCAGTATGATTGTATTTTCTAAATTGTAAAAAACGAAATCATATATTTGTATAGATTCGTACAGAATATCTGAATACAATATTGAGGAAAAGGATGCAGGAAGAGGAAACCCTCGAGGCAATTCAAGGACATTCATATCTGGTTTGACATAAACTATTTTTTATGATAAATAGTTGATTATTGCAAAAAGTGTTAAACGCCACCTAAATTGTTTATACATAAATTGTAGTCGCTATGTTTATCACGGAAATGAATGTTCAGATTTGTTTAACATTATAAAAAAATACCGAAAAAAGTATTCTACATGAAGCTAAGTAAATACACATGGGCTCATCGAAAACCCTTTTTTTTTGTCTTTTAATGATAAAAATATTCAGGAGATGGTACCGGGTCTTCTAGAAGCTTTGGACTTTAACATCACAAATATTATGTAAAATTATTGATTTTGCATTTTCTCATATTATAATAGGTGATTTATATTTTTCCCCAGCTCCGATGTCATTTGTATGCATGTTGGTAACTTTTCTGTAAACACTTTGTACGTGTAAAGTGAAAGCACATGGAATCGTTTCATACTTATCTTTTTCAAATATATGCTATACACTGGTATAATTTTTTGTTGATATGATGCTATGGAATTTTAAATTCAATGTTTTGAAATTTGCATGCCGTACTATGAAAAGCCGAATTGAAAGCCTAAATGATCATAATACATTATTTTGTTTATATGGCGTGCTATGCTTTATTTTAAATTTTCAACAAAAAGCCTTCACACACAGAAAAGGCTTACGTATTTTGAAGTAAAATATGAAACAGAAACAACAAAAAATATCACAGATCTGAAGTGTGAACATTTATTTCTTTAAGAAAGTCAGTAAAACCAAGTTCAAAGTATCTTGTACGCTATGCACATTTATGGTATGCTGTTACGAATGAAACCTAATGATATGCTATGAGACTTTATGCTACACTGTGAGGTATGCGATGCAATGTTTTGGTATGGGATTTAAATCTTATACTTTGTTCTAGTGTATTGTGTAAAAGATATGCATGAGCTGACTTTACATAAGTACTAATATGTATGTTAACACTACATCTATGCTTTTTGTCTTTTTGAAAATGTTTTAATACATCTATTAAATGTGTTGGATAATACACTTTCCTCTCTTATATTCTAGTATTCCCATCTTTTTATAACCAGATTACCCCCACGGAGAGCCTTCTTTAAAGCTCAGACTCCCATTTTCTTCAATTAATTTGTTGCTATGAAACCGTTGACATGGAAACAGAGGGTAAAGATGTAGAAAAAAAAATATTGTGAGTATTTGGCAACAATATGGGTATCTGGAAAAAACAAAAATCATAAAGAATTTGTGTTTTTCAAGAGAAAGAAAAAATCGATGTAGTAATGCATATTTTAAAAGTGTTTCCATGGTAACGAAACAGGAATTTGAAATACATGTATGATTTCTTCATTTAATTTGAATTTTTGCTATTATAATTGTAGAATAAGAACTTTAGAAAAGATTGAATTAAGAACCGTTTCTATGGTAACAAGCCTTAAATAAAGGTAAATGTTTAGGCATCTTTTTAAATGGTTTAGTTCACTTTAATGAATATTGGATATCAATTGGTGAGAAAAAAATCTAATATGTCCTGAACTTTAAAGACTTTCTAAAAAGTAAGAATTTCTGTTTTATTTTCTATGCAACTTTTTTTCATCAAAAACAACAACAGTTCTGTGTGGCATAACAAATTTCCTTCAAATTTATTAGATTGTCATATTTCTCTGCCTTGGAACCATAGCAACGGGTGTCAATTTTTATTTATAAAATGTATATTGATGAACATTGATTTGGATTTAAAAATTTAATGGTTTTTCATTTTGATTTATATAAAAAAAGACTAATTGACATTTAAACAAAAGTTGTTTAATGTCTTAAATAGTTAAAATTAGTGAGTTAAACCTTTTAATGTGGATTAAAAAGGTAAGGTTTTGCCATTTCTCCATCTTAAGCCTCGGTTACCATGACAACCGTCACCCGAAACAACCAAATTGGTGACTATGCCTATCAAGACCCCTATACAAATCTATGATTTTTACATAGAATCAAAATGAATATCTAGAGACTGAGTGCAATGGTAAGATGAAAAACATTTTATTAAAAACATTAAATTAAAAATATTGTTTATGCTTTATTAAGTTAGATTTGGAGCAGAGAAAAAGGGGTACTATTGATAATAAAAAAACAACGATTTCAATGATACATTTTTATATTTAAAATTAACATCAATCAGTATGATATGCTGTTTACGCATATCATATAGGAAATACAAAGCCAGGCGATGTAAGCAATTCAGTAGCGATTGGAATGACATTAGGTTGGTTTGTTGGTTAAAAAAACTGTGGTTAATAATTGTCATGAGAATACAGTCCTAAAGACCAAATCACTGTATATATCAAAATTCTGTTGTCACGCATAGTCACCGATTAATCGTTTTTATAGAATCTGAAGTAAAAATGCGGGGGAAAATCCTACTTTATGGGGTACTACTTAAACAAATTCTTTTATCCCAAGAAAGAAAGATTAGCATTTTTCTGGAGGGAGGGGGGTGGGGTACAATACCACGCCGGTATCGGAATCTAAGACATTGTTGTACATATCTATGCAAATTAGAATGTACGAGACAATGATTTGAATTGAAATATCGAATGGCTTTCAATAAATCTGTTTTTAAAAAGCTGAACTCAAAAATGGGGTAGATATCCTACTATGGAGGAAATTCTACTTTAAAGTAGCTTCACCCCCAGGAGAAAAGACTATGATAAAGCAGTTTGTCGAAAGGACGCTAACTTACACGCAAATATATTCAAATCATCTTTGGTGTCTCTTTTTTTCATTTCTTTAATGTTAACCACTTTTTTATTTGATTTATGTCCTTAACATGCAATTTTTTTTTTAAAGATTCTTTCATCCATTCTAGTCCTTTGCAATGTTTGCGGTGTTTTGACTTTTTATAAGATGAACTATTAAACAGTTGGCAACATCAATACAAAACAAACATTTAACTTTTTAACCTAACGCAATGTTTATATTTCATAATTCAAATTAAATTCAAATTGAAATTGTACTTATCTTTTAATTTCCTCGTAATAGATTGATGAAAAATATGCACAGTGTATACGAGAACGCGAATGGAAAATGTGTAAGTATCTTCTTAATCCCTGATCTTTCATTATTGATGTAAAGGGACAAATTTCACTATGATTTGTTAAATTGCAGCCTGCGTTTATACGCTAAAAGACGCAAATATCTCTGGAATATTCCCTGAGCTACCCAGTTCAGAAACTATGACATGTCGACAGGAACAGAAATTAGAAAGGGAATCTATAAATACGGAGACATACATTCAAGAAGAGAGTAGAAAAACGATTAGAAAACGAACTTTGCGCACAGAAAAAAAAGCTGGCATAATGACTGAAATTACGAGGAGCAGAATTGATAACAATGGCGTTTTAGAAGAATGCAAAAATGGTATTTATTTTCGTTTCCTCCAGATAAAAAAGGGTGGGTATGTTCCGGTTGAAGTTATACGATAGATATGTGTACACATATGCACATATCTGAGAAGTTTTATAACAGACCTGACATTTACTTCTTGCAGTGCTGAATTTTGTGGAAAATATATGTTCTATTACATGTACCAACGATAATCAGGAAAATCAAATGTATCTTTTGCACGTAGTACTTATATTGACAATCAAATTTCAAATTATTAATACTTTTTTATTTTGGACAATTTGCATTAGGAAATGATTCCCTTTAAGATTAGCACGAATTGGTTTGGATAAGGAAAAACAAATGGATTTCTCCTTGATTTTTTCTGTGAACAAATAAACACGCAAATGTGAATGATTCTAAACATTTTTATTATTTTATTCCGCGATAATTTATTTACCTGCACAAAGTCCCCAGATATGGGAAGCCAATATAACCTTATAGGTAAGATCTTTGATCTTTGAGATCTTGGAAAAAAACAATGACAATTTTTTTTACGTTCTCGGTATAACGAATAAAGGCGATATTATTGAAAATCTCTAATGTATTACACTATATAATACATTTTCATTGAATAATAATGAGATTACATTCTGGTGTCATAAAATTAAATCACGTGACGAAGTTGATATCCTTTTTAACATTGATTTTTTTAAAATTTCGATACAATATAAAAGTGATGTTTGAATAAAATTCAACTATTTAAGAAGCCTAATACAAGGTGTTTTGTTTTTTTTTTAAATGTTTGAGACAACCAAAATATACTTCTTTCTATGTGACGGATTTTAGTGAAAAATTTAACTGATCTGAAACAATTTAACAAATAAGTTAACAAATCGTTATAATCATTTAATACTTAATGTTTGTTTACGACGGTAATTTAACAAGTCAAATTGTAAGTAAACATACAAAAATAAAATAGAATAAAATAAAAAAACAAATTATTCATGCCAATTTGGTTTTTAAAGTGACACACTTCTGTGCAAATGTTCTAATTGAAATACAACAATAATAATTGGAAAGGCTTTAAATAATTGCTAGGGACGTCATATTGAATTTTGCCGATAAGCTGGCGCATCGACAAAATATAAAATTGGTCAGAATCTCGTAACATTTCAGCCTAAAGTGACTACTTGAAGAAATATTTAAAAACAGTCCTAATTCCACCAAGTCCGAGAGAACGAAGTTTGACTGTGTTTGTTTATATATATATATATATATATATATATATATATATATATATATATATATATATATATATATATATATATATATATAAATATATATATATATATATATAATTTAATTATATCATATTAAACTAAAATCAAAATTAGATAGATGAATTTACTGTAGTTTCCAATTCAAAATAAAAAAATAAGATATTACGTATGATTTCATGCATTTTGATTCTTTTATGTTCACATGTGTAACTACAACATAAAATTATTATTGGTGTGTGTGATATTAGGTAATTTTTTTGTTCTTTGTCAACACATATTATTACATGCACCGTAAAATATTTAGTTTGCAGGTTGCTTTGTTTTGTTTATTACTTTTCATACCCCCACTCCGAAGGAGAGGGGGTATACTGTTATACCCTTGAGTGTCTGTCTGTCTGTCTGTCCGTCCGTCTGTCTGTCCGTCCGTAACAAACATTTCTGTCGCATTTATCTCAGCAACTATTTATCGCACATGCCTGAAATTTTAATACATTGTTTGTTAAGGCATGTCATATCGTGGGATATATTTTTGTACCAATCGGACGTCAACTTCCTGTAAAATGACGACTTTGCTTAATTTTCAACCAAAATTTTCAAACAGATTTTCGTCAAAGATTTCTTAGCAACTGTTTATCGCAGATGCTTGAAATTTTTACACAGTATTTGTATAGGCATGTCATATCGTTGGATTTAATTTTGTACCAATCAGACGTCAACTTCCTGTTAAATGACGACTTTGTTTTTTGTTAGCCAAAATTTTCAAACAAATTTCCGTCAAAGAATTCTCAGCAACTGTTTATCGCAGATGCTTGAAATTTTTACACAGTCTTTGTATAGGCATGCTATATCGTGGGATATATTTTTGTACCAATCAGACGTCAACTTCCTGTTAAATGACGACTTTGTTTATTTTTTGCCAAAATGTTCAAACAAATTTCCGTCAAAGAATTCTCAGCAACTATTTATCGCAGATGCTTGAAATTGAAACACACTATTTGTTTAGGCATGCCATATTGTGGGATATATTTTTATATTAATCGGACGTCAACTTCCTGTTAAATGACGACTTTGCCTATTTTTTAACCAAAATTTTCAAAGAAATTTTCGTCAAAGATTTCTCAGCAACTATTTAAAGCAGATGCTTGACATTTTTACACAATATTTGTATAGGCATGCCATATCGTGGGATATATTTCTGTACCAATCGGGTGTCAACTTCCTGTTAAATGACGACTTTTTTTATTTTAGCCAAAATTTTCAAACAAATTTTCCTCAAAGATTTCTCAGCAACTATTTATCGCAGATGCTTGAAATTTAAACACATTATTTGTTTAGGCATGCCATATTGTGGGATTTATTTCTGTACCGATCGGATGCCAGCTTTCTGTTAAATGTCGACTTTGCTTATTTTGCATATTCACATCAGAGTGGGGGTATCACTAGTGAGCGTTGGCTCACAGATATCTTGTTATTATTTTTGTTATAACAAAGGAAATAAAGAACATGGAAAATTGGGGAAAACGTGCCAACAAAATCCTTTTCCCAACGCACCTAAGAGGTTTAAGATTATTGTTGTAACGTGTGTTCAATATATATTGAAAGTAAAACTCTTATATTTAATATCAAAGTTATACAAATTAGTCACAATATGTTTAAAGAAGAATTTTTTTAAAGTTATGTTTTAAATAATTGCATACAGTTCTTAAATAGAGTTGCAAATATTGAAAAGACCGAAAATGACTTCTTTGTGTTTTAAATTTTTTCTTGCTTTACCGATGATATGTCTTTCTTTTTTAATTGTTTATGTAGGAGACATAAACAAGCAACCAAAAGTCTTAAACCAACCACGCCTTATGTAATGCTGCTTCACGGTTTTGTTACGAATTGCTCTCTTGGTATGTTATATTTTCTTAGAAACCCTATAACCGAGTTTTTTTTTGTGAGGTCGTATTTTCGCAGTCTTCCAAGTAGAAATTCCCAAAATCAAATAAACTTATTTTCATTTATAATTGAATAATTTGATTAACATAATAACTTCATATATGAAAACATGAATTATATTTTGATGTAAATCACTACTTTTGTGAATGATTTTTTTTATATAATTTCTGTGATTTGATGTTAAATACATGTGCATGTAACTAATGTTAATAATTAGCATCAACTCTGATATTCATTCAACTACGTGTAACTAAAAAAGTATGTTTTGTCACTTTTTATTGAAGTGTTTACTTCTATTATCTTTAAGATCTCCGAGTGACAATTCCTTCCTGTGTATCTTTCTCCAATTCAAGAAAAATTTTTAAAAAAAAAGTTATAACACACAATGATATATGTACTAAATCTTATGTGCGTGGCAGAATTTGACATTTATTGTTAAAAAATATAAATACAGAAATAAAACACATAATTATGTCTTAATTTTCTAGGTAACCGCCTTTCGACGATGCAGAAAATTGTACTGTGTATGTGCATTTGTGTTGTAAGTACGATATATATATATATATATATATATATATATATATATATATATATATATATATATATATATATATATATATCTATATCTATATCTATTTCTATTTCTATCTATCTATCTATCTATCTATATATTAAGTAATTGAATTGTTTTTTCTGCAAACCTAAATTGCTTTTTCAACAATTATTTTTTCAGATTTGCCCTGTTGTGGGTTTGAATGGGGCATCGATATCAACAATGAAAATAGTAGAAGAATGTCCTAAATCGGTAGAAGAATTTACAAAAAGAGCATGTGAAATGAATTGCCATCAAAAGCCCCAAAACTACACATCACCGGATAATTTCCAGTACCATTGTTTGCCAACTGAAAACAGAAACACATCTGTCGACGTATGCGCTGAAGTCAAATATATAAGTTGTAAGTATCCATGGTCTTCATGTTGGATAAAACCCGCCAAAATTAATATACTCAAATATAGATAGATCATTCGCCTGGCATTCATGTCATATTTTCGTTTCATAAACAATATGCGGAATAGATTTAATAAAAAAAAATGATAAATGGATGTTACTTTTTTGATTCAACAGTATTTTTAAAATAAAAGAGTGAAAATGCCTTAAGCTACGAATGAATACAACGATTAACAATACATGTACACTATACACGTAACTGTATTACGGTTTTTACATGTATGACGAAAACAAAAGGTAAAACTCTTGCAATGTTCCATTAATTTTCCAACCTGAGATATGTGAATAGCATTGTAATATGACACAATAAATGTTTATCATCATTAGTCATGCAAAAAAAAAAGTTACTGATATTTAGATGATGATTTGTTTGCAAACAATTGCAATGCAAATTATCCGCGCTTCCTTATAAAAAAGAAGTAATATTTAATTGAGATATGTTTAGATCTAATGTAAGTTTAAAATGAGTGCTTTTTTCGGTTAAAAATTGATCGGCTCTCTCCGTTCACTTGTTTACATGCAATTGCGAACTGTTTAATACTTGGTTTTCTAAGCTCGTTCTGCATTTACTGGCTTGTATAATTGATAAATGGCTAAATAAGGGACGGAAGTTTACATTTTTACGTAAAAATGTCGGTAGTCCTTTTTTTAAACCTGATCACATTTCAAAAATAGGCTCCGTCATGTCGGTACATATGGATAAACCAGTCAATTTCGGTACACCCGATTGCACCCCAGGAACTCGTGCTAATCGTGTAGTATTCCTTTCGGGTGTTAGATTTTTGTGCATTTAATTCTTGTTATAATTGCTTTTACATAATAATAATAAAGATATGTAAAACAAATAAAAAAACCAAAAGGGTTTTACTTTTATGACCGTAAAGTATTTCTAGAATACATGTTAAAGAGTCAAATGCCCATACCTTCAGAGGAATGCATTAACTACATGTAACGACACATAGGCACTCTAACTGTGTTATAATTTTTTTCACAAAAAAGAACATAACTAAACCTTTTGCAATGTGTTATTGGTTTCATAGCCTGAATTAAGTGTATACAGCATTGTAATGTGACGCAATATATATTGATCATCATTTAAAACTACACTACGGCCAACGCGGTTTGCGTATTTACCGCGAGTCCACGTGGTGTGAAATTGATCGCGGTTTAGCACAGGTAGCTCAGGTAAAACCGCGCATCCTCGCGGTACGGCTTCTCACCTTGGCCACACCGTCGCGGTACTGTGAAACCAGTCCCAGGTGAAAACTATTGTTTTTTAACGCGAGTTACCTCCCCCAATATCTTCTCATACGGGAAATATGATTGAGAGATTTAATGAACATTAATTCATATTCCTTTATTTTATAAAAGGAGCTGATTGTTACAATTTATTATTATTTTTAAAAAGTGGGAGAAATAAAAAGAAGGTGTAATTATGCTAATACAGAATTTTGTATACTATTTTGTTTACTCGATGGCCTTACATATAAATTAATCTTGGCACGTTCATCGCTGACAATTCTTGGTTATAAATTAATTTGATTGATAATTATATACCCGGTTATTAACACTTCACCAAAATATCTTATTTCGCCTCGAGAAAGGGATACTAATTAGCGTTTCATTTACAATCTTTCATATTTAATTCTTACCTTTAAAACATACCTTACACTTGGTCATTTCTCTTAAATACAATTCGTTTAATGAATAACAAAATACATATAGATATAGAATGTTTTAAAGTGCACTCGTTTATCACCGCTGCAACCCGAGTTCTATCCCCGCGATCGACATTAGTTGAATAGACATGCTGGTTGCCCGCTTGGACACGTGGGTTTTCTCCGGGCACTCCGGCTTTCTGCCACATCGATGACCTCCTCGCGTTAACATCCGTGCCAACGAAAGCTATTAATATAAGTTGTATAACTTGTTTATCAAACGTTTTTAAATAAAAAAAAAAAAAAAGGTTCAATCAGTTTACGAAAATGCTAATGTTAAAATCGTGTGTATTTAAAAATTGACTTTCCTATCCGATCTAGCAAAAGTATGATGTTCAGTGGGTCGCCCAATATTTATATGTTTGTCGTTCAAAACCCGGGATTTAAAAATATGACTGATCATTTATTATGGGGTATCCATCACATGTTAAAATTTCGCAGTGTCAGTTGACCAACAGAGGGGGGTAAGTTGCGTAACATTACGTATGTGTATATAGAATTTTGGGGTGGGTGACCTGCAGCAATTAGTGTGACTAGGGGTCCGCTAAACTGAAGTAATAGTCCGTTCTTTCAAACAGCAAAATTTTTTTTGATAGAATAATTTAATTTCAAACAAATGAAAATTTGTTTTTAATTTAAATTACAGGAACTTATTCTGCGTATTCATAACACAGTATTTACAAAATACATCCATAAAATTACCTTTTAATGATATACCGTACACTCGATTGAAATACAATTAACGAACAGACTATAATCAGGGTTAATCAGGAATGGAAAGAGTAATTGAAAACACAGCTAAAGTAAATTTTATATACACATCTAGTATTTGTACTTTTTAAAATGGTAAAAATGTGATTGTTTGAATGAATGTAAGTTTTGAATCATTATGGGAATCAAATGAACAAAGATGTGTGTTTGTGTGCATAAGTACAAAAAATCTTCTTTTCGCGATATGTGGTATATCATTTATTCCTCTAGCCATGTAAAAATTAAGAAAGTTTTAAATTTCAATTTTCTTAGAATTTTATATATTTTGATTTTGGAGAGAGAGAGAGAGAGAGAGAGAGAGAGAGAGAGAGAGAGAGAGAGAGAGAGAGAGAGAGAGAGAGAGAGAGAGAGAGAGAGAAAGAGGAGAGAGAGAGAGAGAGAGAGAGAGAGAGAGAGAGTTGTCTCAACTTCTCACGGCACGTGGTCAGAGCACGGGCGCTGTCACAGACAGGAAGTGTTATGTAATAGTTATACACACCCGTAAACACAGGGATAACTTTTCTATAAATTGTGCTGTACTTGTCATTTTCTATATACCTGTCTGAATCAGGCATTATTTTATCTCATGCAGTAAAGATAGAAGGTGCCTATGATCAGGGACTTTTATATCTACGTCCCTGGTATGATTTTTCCAAAAACGCCCGTTACGAAAACGTGTGCTATTATGTGCATTTCAATCAGAATGCCGTTACGGCTACATGTACTACATACTTTAGCAGTTCACATAAAACATTAGTTATTTGAAATGATAGAGAGGGGGGGGGGGGGAAGAGAGAGTCTCAACATTCAATAAAATTCTTCACGGCACGTGGTCAGAGCACGGGTGCTGCCATGGTCAGGAAGTGTTATGTAATAGTTACACACCCGTAAACACAGGGATGACTGATTGTCAATGTACCTGTCTGAATTATGTATTATTTGCTCGAAGTGAGTCTCTGGTCCATATCCTCCAACCACTAATATTACCAAGTAAATCTACTCTCTTGATCTCTCAAAACCTTTGATCCCTCGAGTAAAACTGCAGTCCCAGTTATTCATACTCTGTTCTTCTTTTACTCTCGATACTCCAAGTGGCCGGAATATGCAAGCGTTACCTAAGTTTAACACCTACTTTGTCATTTAAATGGCTCAACAGGTCGAGACCACTATATTTTGTGACGTCGGCATAAATTTGCATACTAAATTAGGCACCTGTTTACTTTTATCGACAAACCAATCAGGTGAATGAGTTGCAAGGCATTGTGGGCTACTACAAGTTTCAGTGTATACAAAGCGTATGGAAAATATATACTATTTTGAATTGTCCTTTGGTTTTGAATGATTTTTCAGAATTTATGAAAGTAATATGGACAATTATGTCTGAACTTCAATTTCTATGCTCACATTTAAAAAATATTGCATATGAGGACTTATATCAACCTATTTAAATACCCCATTGTCAATGTTCAAAAGAGAGGTACGTCCTATTGAATTAAAAGCAGTGAGTACTGTTTTTTTTTGACGTGATACCCCATATTTGGGACAATATTAGTAGAACCACGCGTTGATATTTTCTTCAGGGACATTCATCAGAATGCTTAACGGACAAAATACTTTATGCTGCATATAGCTTGTGCTTCCGCGTTTGTATATTTGTGCATTTCTACTACCGTGGCTACTAGTATTCACGTATGTTAAAAAATGTACAGTTACCGTATTTATTTCTAGTGCACAGTAATAAAGTCACCAATACACAAATGTGATGTTTTTTTCTTATTAAAATATGTTTGTACTTGTATGCGTATGTTTGTCAGTCGTTTGATACTGATCATTTTTGAAGCAACAATTAGTCAACTAAAACAACAGTATTTTTTAATGTGAGCATGGAACAAAGTTAATGGTACGTAATCTTTCCTTTTTCACCTTCTAAAGTAAAAATCAAGATGTACAAACATTCCGGCAAGCAATTAAATATTGTGTATAAAACAGACAAATACCACGTGCGTTTGTTGAATCGTAAACACGTTATAGACTGTCATGCATTGCAACTCATTCACTGGATTGGAGAATCTGTTTGCCAAAAATACTGTCACGTGTTAAATAATGCTATCCATATAAGGTAGTGTACCCGACCTGCTCAAGGCATTAGACGCGGGACCCGTGTTACGGGAATTTCTTCAGGTAACACTTGTCCTGCAAGGTGATAATTGTCCATGATTGACCATACCGTTGCCTAGACTATAATTAACACCGATCGTCCTAAATGTACATATAATCGTATTTATTCAAAACGAGCGTCCTAAATGTACATATAATCGTATTTATTCAAAACGAGCGAGAGAGAGAGAGAGAGAGAGAGAGAGAGAGAGGCCGGAAAATATTTAATGCGTTAAATAAGAGTAAGATTGAGGGAAAACATACACGTTGCGTTGATGCCTACAGTAGCGACCTTATAATAGTACATCGCGGAATATTCGTCTTCTTTAAATATGTGGCATATTTTCAACTCATCATATGCCAAAAATAATACTTTAAAATATAACTAAATTTCAAGTACACGTATATGCATGATTTTGTAATACATTGCTATGTTTGGGACTCTTGAACAACATTAACAAAATACACGTAACAATAGTTTTCTCGAAGTTTTTGTTAAAAACAATTCAAAGAGAATAATGAATTTTCTTCTAATAATATTTATATCTAAATTCTAACAATAGTTAAAACAGCGCTTGTTTTCTCCTTCTTGGTTTAATCCCTAATACAGATAACACGCCTGTTACGGTGTCTTGCACCATCGTGGTAAAATCGTGACCCCGCGATCACCGCGATGACAATACCGCGACGGTGTATCGCGGAAAAGATTAAAACACCATCACGGTGTCGCGGGAAAAATACGGGATCCGCGTTGGCTGTAGTGTATGTCCTGTTATACACAGTATGGTATATAATAATTAATGTTTAGATGATGATTGGTTTTTAAACAATTTAAATGAACTGCGATTTTTTCATCAAATGATAGGTAGTGTTGATTGATTGTGTAAGCTAATTAAATCGCTTCGCTTCCTAAACGCTAACGTTTTACTTAATACTTGGTTTCCTAGACCATTTTGCATTTACTGGTTCAAGTATTTGAAGAGAGCTGATGGAAGTATACATTATAACTAAGGATGTCAGTTTTACTCGGTTGACTTAGTCGATTAATCGGAGCTTTTAGTCGAGCGATAGTCGAGCACTCGTTTATTTATTTGAAACTTTTTGTACTGTCACATACACCGTATCTTAAACATAAAAAACGTGTAAAAACTTATGATAAAACACTATAGTTGTAATTGATTTCAAATGAATTAAAAAGCATTTTTCTAGATATCCGATAGCTAATTCTTAGATTTTCCCTTTTCTTTTGACGCTTACACATAATTTAGCTCCACATCATTAGGCAAATCAAATGTGACCTTTTTCATGTTAAGTCATTGTCCCTTGCCGTGCCAAATCAACCATTAAAGTTAATGGCTATATAAAAACAAACATCTTGAGTTGATATGATTAAATTTTTGATTAATACAAACATCTTATCCAATAAAGAACAGTTAAGGAGAACAACAAATTGATCTCTTTATGTACCTGCATTTCTATTCAAAACAGTAATGTTTACCTACACATTAAATATAGATCAATTTGTAGCCGCTTAAAAATATACTAACGTAACGTGACTACAATGCCGAAAACCGAAAACTCTTATTTTTATTCGAAGCCCCAAAACTGCTGAGTTATTAAGAACAAAAATGTTTTGATTTTCTTTCTTCACTTTATAACGAGTAATCGACAAAGAAAATTTTACTCAATGATCAGCGTGACCGAGCGCTAGTCAAGTACTCGAGTGCTCGTTGACATCCCTAACCATTACCTAATAATGTAGGTATTCCTTGTTTCATATCGCACTGATGTGCATATACAAAAGGTTTTTTAATTCGATCTACATACAAGCTTAAGTGTTAGAAGTACATCATATTTATTGTTAATTATAGCGTTTATAATAAATGGTAAATATGAATGAGTTTTTGAATACATATATTTATATAATTTTCTTTTCTGTTTCACCTTCGGGCTTTATGAGCTTTGATCACGTGACTAACCCGTATCTATATTCCGATATAAATTCAAAAAGTATACCTTATTATTTAGATAGTTACGAATAAAACCCCACAGTGCATGGAAGTCTCATTTCTATCAAGATGTAAACTCCAATCCTCCATCGTAATTTGTAGCGTCTCCAAAGCAGGGTGTGGAGAATTAAAAAAAAAAATCAAGAAATCAGTCTTCTAATTTGGTTACATCAACAATAAACTAAGATGTTTAAGGATCGAACGCTAAACGTAAAAAATTTCCATGACTGAGTTTCAGTCGTAGTGTCAAACTGATTGGACAGAGTCTGTTCTAAATGGAGTTTGTATGAATTAAAATAAAATTATAAAATATTTATTTGCTGCTTTTTAAATTAAAACATATATATCATACTTGACAATAAAGCAAACAATGAATGCCTACATTACAATTTATATTTTATCAACGAAGATAAATCGTTCAATTTTTTTTTTCAAAATTAACTGGCAAAGATGCATATGGAGAAATCACGTTCACTTTATTCATAAGGTAAATTCCACGTGACACTGTTCTTATTAATATTCGTGTCCTCAGATTATCATCCTTGCGAATAAAAACTACATTCAATATATATAAATGATTTTTCTGATTATGTCAAAACTTTCATTGAATGAATGAACACATTTGTTTGGGCATTGCATAGATTATCTGTGTATGTTTTTGTCACCACAGTCAGTGATTCACATTTCAAATTCACTTTAAATGTCTCCCTCTTCAGCCAACCATTAGATATTATATATATATATATATATATATATATATATATATATATATATATATATATATATATATATATATTGAAAATCAGGTTAGAACAAAATAATTATAATTATAATAAATGAAAAATCTCACTCAATTTACACGGTAAACTAATATTTGGTCTATAAATATGCGATAATTATTCAATAAAAATACTAAACATCTGATCCTAGATGATAAAAAGACAAAGCCTAATGAGAAGATAATATTTTTTGAAAGACTTATTTTTTTATTTGTGATTTTTCTCATCCCTTGCTGCTTTGAATCGATTATAGATCGCTGTTTATGCAGTTACAATAACACTTTCTGTTCACATGTATTGTAAATATTCAGATAAGATATTCAAAAACGTTCTTTTTAATTTGAACAAATTAGCACGTTAGTACATGTACATTGCTGATTTATACCCTCGTGTTAAAAACTAACTATCGTTCAACAACCTGTCACAATTTGTATTTACCTAATGCTCTATGTCTAGCAATTTTATTTGATTCCAAATTTAGATATAAATTTTATAACTAATTTTAACATCTTATTCTGTTTTTACAAAAAAAAATTTATACAGGGAAATATTTACACTCGACTATGTTTTTCCATTACATTATGTGATGTTTAAATGCCCCTAAATGCAACACCTATCATTGCGTATGAATTGACAAGTAATTTACATAAGGAGTTCTAAAACAGTGATTTCTATGTTACCGGTGAAATTTTTTTTTATAAATGTTGTCAATACACCACGTTTTACAGATATACAACAAAAAGTTGACTTAATTATTGAAAGCAAAAGATTAAGAGTTTTTTTTCATGGATTATATTTTCATGCTTGTCGATATCAGTCTATTAGATAACCAGTTTAAACCGATTTTATGAAACAGCTGTTCTTGCTGTTCCTAATTTACTCCTTGTTATCTGCAATTAACATCGATTTATCTAAGTAAAGAATTGATTTCATCAGTAGGAAATATAAATATAAGCATTAAATGATTTATTTTTGACGTCGTCGTGTCAAAAACTGTCGTCAGGTGAGCAGACAAATTATCATAACGCGCTAACGCTCGTTATTCAATTTGCCTGCTCACCCGACGGCAGTTATTGACACGACGACGTGAAAAATACAGTACCGATCAGACCCAAACTAACACCAGAGTAACTTACTCCAACTAAACCATGTGTTTACTTTTAGGGTTTACCTCGGGTTTACTTTTTGAAAATTTGGGTCCACTCGGGGTTCACTTTGGATTTACTAAGGCTTTACTTTGGGTTTACTTGGAAATTGCTTTTGTGGTCAACTGTACGCACTGGAGTGAAATGCAGACCCGTCTATTATCTTTCCATCCTACTACCTGTAATTGCTGCCCCTTGTGAATTCCGAATACACAGTAAGCGTCTGCTTTCAGGGGTATACTTCTGATCGGGGTTTACTCTCTGTGTCCACTCTGGGTTTACTTTGCGTTAACTCTGGGTCCACTCTGGTAAACCCGAAGTAAACCCAGAAAGTAAACCGAGGGATTAGTTGGGATTTACATTCTGTGAGGTTGGGTCTGATTGGTTCTGTAAATTATTCAATGCTATATTTATGACTGGGCGAATTCTATATTGCAAATAATGTCTCGGTTAACACAACTGCACCTGGGCGAATTCAAGATGGGGCGAAACTGTTTGCAAATTTAAAAGGGTGAAAATTACATGGGGCGAAAAAAAACATGTTAACAGTATCTTTCAAGTACAGAAAGCAATGCCAGGCTTGTGTTAAGAATTCGAAAACATCAAAAAATATTCTTATATTAAACAAAATAAGTTGTTAGCTACCCGAAAGGTTCAATATTCATCAAGCCGAACATCCTTTCAAGGAATAAGAAATCATTCTTTAAGTATAATGAAGTGATATTTTCGGTCGAGGCGTGGTCAATCCCAATAAACCCCGAAGGGCCTAATGATAGATTTGATCACATTACGACCGAAATTATCACCTCATGATATTCAAAGAATGATTCCTTATTACTTATATTTATAATAGTTCCAATATGTACACTTTAAAACAACATTATTTTAAAACCACTATTTTTATGTAGTACATTCTATGTATTACTACGTGGCACCGCCAGTACCGTTTTTCGGTTATTCTAGAAGACACGCCCATTTGTATCACTTATGTTTTATAAAGTTATTAGGTTTTGGGGTTCAAAATTGATACGTAAATGTAATGTTATCACAGACAAAGACATTTGAAAATGTGAATATATACAGATATAATAGAATTACTGTTTAAATGCCTTTTTTTAAATTTCTAATAGGTCACTGTGCTATGTACGATACTACTGCAGGGATTGTCCAAACGGACATTAATAATCGTTTTAAGGGAACACTGGAAAACTGCACGTACCGTTCAAATACGTTTCATGGTAAGAAAAAAGAAAAGAAAATTACGCTTAAATAATATAACACCAACCTTATAAAATATGATACATGTATATTCATATGATCATGTGAAAGGATGATGCATGTACAATCATATCATCATATGAAACAATCTGAAGGAGAAAGATATGTTGCTATGTCATTATTTGTATAATACATAAAGATAAATTAAAGAATTGCATTTACACAAGAGTTTGGTATTCAGACAATCCTTTCTGAAAATGGGTTCAGATCAATAATAGTCTAGTCAATTGAAAAAGTCATATGCATTTAACCTCCAAAAAAAAATTACCACACTATACATGTAACACAGTCAAGGACAAAAAATCTACACAACTTTGGAGAATAAGATTCGCTGAAATCTAATGAGTTAAAAACATAATCTAGACCTTTCTAGGTAAATAAGAATTAAGTAGATATCTTTAGAATAAAAAAAGAAAAAACCTAGTCAAACTCGTCGTTAAATAAGTTTCTTATAAATGAAAACGATTTGGATAGAAACAAACTTTTGATGAAAACAAGATAAACGTTAATTCTGAAGACTCAGTTCTAGTTTGTGTTTAAATTCTTGCTTTGAACACTGTATATGTCTTTAATGAAGCTTATTAGATATATCTATACGTAAGGATTTACTGTTATTTGATCTGTTTATAAGTAAATACTAAATTGCATGTGAATTGAAGTGTTTTTTCGTTGATAGTTTCTTTCAAAAATCGTTACACCTGATTTTCTTTTTCTTTTTTACTTTTAGTTCATTAATATTAACAAGAAGTGTCAATTAAAGTCTTTTATTTCCATGCTTATCTATATGTGATTTTAGGTATATTTTTCGGATATGATATGTTTATTGAAAAAGGCACCATTGATGTTTTTATTTCAATCGTAAGATGCACCAATGATTGATGGAACTTCGATCATTCCCGATTATTCCCATCATGCATAGTTATAAAAACTAAATCATGGGGACCAAACAAGACGCTTGAAAATGATGTGAACCACGTCATTAATCCATTGTTCAAGGTTTTTTTCCAGAAAGATAGCTTTATATCAAACCTTTTTAAGAGTCCTGACCAATGTAAGACTTACAATTAATTTATATTATAATCCCCTAGTGTCAGTAGGAGTTCTTAGTGACCACTGCTACTTATTTACTTGCGATCGGCTAATTTGGTTTATGTCAAGGACCTGTTCGTTTTTATATGTATATATACATCGTTTTCAAAATCGTTACATATCAAGCAACAAATACGTAAAAAAAAACCCATGATGCGAGCTTTTCTACATGTTAAATAACGATACGAATGTTTCTCGCTCAAAATTTGAACCACTGATTTGGACATCTTTGTTGTCAATTTAAAATACCTCATATGGTCAATATATAGCAAATGAAAGGTCACTACAGTTTTACGAAATTCAAGTTATAAATTCTTGCAATAATGCTTAATAACAAAAGCTTGGTTTGATAGGGTTTATCAATGCTTAAATTTCTAATAATCAAGATTTACGCTGCCTTTTTTGTATAAAACATAAAGAAACTAAGTAACAGATCGAAAGTTTTGTCCATTTTTTACTAAATAAAAATATCTTTTATGTAATACTTTCTGATCCGACTAGGAGCTTAAAAGACGAGACAACACGTGTATTGCGAATTAAGTATAAGGGAAGATTATTTTACATCAACTTGCATAAAATGTACGACAAAAATCTTTTCACTTCATCTAATAATCTCCCCTGTTAATACTGAACATGATATATCAGTTTAACACAATAATACCAATTAAAATTTGGCGTCATATAAAAAAAATGCCATCATAAAATACCAAACAGCAATATACAGGGGAGCATGAAGGGGATGGATAGTTGGTAATTCTGACGATAAGTTCTGTTCCTTTACCACTAAACACTATAGTCCGTCAAAATGACGCTGAAACTTGTCACGCGTACTGGCCCACAAAACCCCTGATACTGAACCCCTGAAGACACTTTACATACTAATAAATTACATTAAAAGAAATTTCATAATTTTTACATAAATGTTATAATTTAACAAAAATACTGTATGATGTAGTACTTTCTGATCTGACTAGGGGCTTAAAAAATGAGACAACAAGTGTTTTGCGAATTTAGTCAATTTATTAAATGACTAGAAAGTAAACAATTTAAGGGGGGATTATTTTACATCAACTTGCATACAATTTACGACAAAAATCTTTGTATTTCATAAAATAATCTCCCCTGTTAATATTGAGTATGATTTAACAGTTTAATATAATAATATGAATAAAAAGTTGGCGTCACATGCCTAAGGTCCCTCAAAAACGGTATTTAACAAGCTTTTTTAATCTTTTTAAAATTATGTCGAATTGAATATAGAAATCAGAATAACTTAAACAATGATTCAATATTGAACACCCAGGACAAAATGTTTCATTTTTACAAAATTCCTTTAACCATGACGTCATAATAGCATCAGCACCATAAAGACACTCTGAAATCATTTACTAAATCTTTACGTAAATGCTGACGTGAATTCAAAAATACTCATTATTTTCCATTTATCTCCAACTACCGCCTTGTTAGTTGTTGATTTATATTGTCCTGTTATCGCTACACAACCATATATAAGGTCGACTCATTATTCATGCTTCATCGAATTCAGGTGTTTTATTCTCCCGAACATGTTACATTGGACGAAAATTCTTGTATAAATGCGTCTTGAAGAAAAATAAAAAGACAAATACTGCACTGGTAAGGAGTATTCAATGAACGACAAAACAAGACAGACTGATATCCAGGCAGACGTATTATTGTAGAACGAGACAAAAAAAAGACAAATACTGCACCGGTAAGGAGTATTCAATGAACGACAAAACAAGACAGACTGATATCCAGGCAGACGTATTATTGTAGAACGTTTTCTTGTGTATATTATAACATCGCACATGCACACACTACATACTGTGACAGATGGAGCAATGTCAAAGACTGCATGGAATTTAAAAGGGAGTGTTTTTGTAGAAACCGATGTAAACTATGTTACGTTGTTACTTTCTTAGATTTACTATCACTTATCTACTGTGCTGGAAGAACTGCCAACGGAGTCTTTAAAAGGATGCAAACGTTTTTCACTCTGTATGAACAATACACGTGTTCAATATACACGTGAAGTAAGGCAGAGGTCTCCGTGCAAAAAAATACGAAAAAAAATCTTATATATTTTGTTGACTCTTAGATGAAATGATTGTATAATTTTATTCAGGAATAATTTTATTCAAAATTTTTTTTTGAATACACGCAATACACATGTTGTCTTATCTGACAGCGACGCTGTTCAGTAAAATATAATTCACTAAATAAATAATAATAATAATAATAATAATAATAATAATAATAATAATTAAAATGGACTGATTTTGCACATAAAATTTAAATTTATATTGATTTTTGTGAATAATTGTCGATTTAATCTAATTTGAAGTAACAATGAACATGTTATTTATGTACTAACGGGACCAAATCCTGACTGCTCCTTTTTGTTTGAATCGTGCACATACAATTTCTTTCGATTTCATTTTAACAATGAATTTTTTTTTGTATTTTTGGTGCGGGATATTAAGGATTCGACATTGCAAAATATATTACATAACCCGTTATCTTTTTTTTCTGCGGGAAACATTTAAGAAGGCATTCAATTCTTTATATTAACATCTCTTTCACAAATGAATAAATCAATTAAAAAAAAAAGTAAGATGAAGTAACTTAATTAATGTTTATGTTCACAAATATCTTAGCTTAATGAACCGTGAGCCTAATATATTCACTCGGTTACTATTAGGTACAATAATGCTTAAACTAAAAAAAAAAACCCAGCCAAATAGTCACCTATAGGTTTTTTGTGTAGTTTTAATCGTTGTTTTGGAACGGGTTCAAATATTTTTTTTCTTTACAAAATAAACTATCAAAGTCTGTGCCGATTTTAATATCATTTTATTAAAATTTTAGCCAGTTTTTGAAATTTACTCCTATGTTTATACATGAAGCTAGAGGCTGTCTTGGGATCTTTGAGGCGTTCAACTCTACAGAGGAACTCCCAAATATATCAATGAGGTGTCCTGCAAACATTGATAATAAGAAAACAGCAAAGTAATTTACCACTTTTTATTTAAAAAAATTGAAGGTTTTAATTATAAATCAAATGCATCTTTCACTTATATCTCTATTTTCAAAAACATTTTCAAAAGACCATGTATTCATATTAATATAATTTTATTTCATGAAACTTGATGTATCATATGCAGTTGATTTTAGATACATGTAGATAGATAGATAGATAGATTATATATATATATATATATATATATATATATATATATATATATATATATATATATATATATATATATATATATATATATATATATATATATATATATATATCATTTACAGTTATGAATCTTTTCTTATAGCACCAATATGGATTCATTTGAGGAAAATGGTACTGCTGCTATAGTTGCTATTGTCGGTGTTGTCGTTGTTTTTGTTGGAATCATTGCAGTCTTGTTGATACGTTGCCTTGTGCAGAGGTCAGCAGCAAGAAGACGAGGTTAGTCATTGTATTTGATTCTCAGTAGGTAATGGGTAAGGTAAAGTACTTAATTTACGCATGCTGACTTACCAGCATGATCTGACAAAAAAAGAGTAACACGAAATACCTATTCAAAGCAGAGGAAGACGGACCTCTAAAATAATAGAGGTAGGATCAGGTGCCTAGGAGGAGTGAGCATTCTTTGCTGACCGGTCACACCCGCCTGGTGCTCTTTGTCGAAACTGGGATTGGGGGGGGGGGAAGTCCGTAGACAGTTAGGTGATTAATTATGGTCTTACAATTAGTATGAAAAACGTCAGTCTGCATGCAAAGTAAATATTCAACGTGTTTTCAACCATCATATACATGTAAATTCGTTCATTTTACGATTACATTAGGAAAACTCCAGGAAGAAAGTAAGAATAACTCTGTTATTTAATTATCTGCTAAGCAGTATTGTTTACGAATAAAAATTCAGTTTAAGTTGGAACTAACTATCATAAAAACAATGAAGAGGGCTGGGTGGTTAAATCGTTCAGGATGCCGACTTAAGTTTTTATTGTGCATGTTTTGGCGTAATGATATACAGTGTACTTATACATTTTGAATGTTTTCGATACCATTTATAATATTGATAATAATGAACCAAAAAAAGATACATACGAGAGACGTTCAAAATTATCGAAACATTTACTCTTACTCCCTTGGGAAAAAAGATAAATCGTTGAAATTTCATCAGAGAGTAAACCAGGACATCCTTTATTAACGTGAGCATTTTGAAGTTCATGACATCATTTGTTTATTCCTGGTAAGCTACAATCTTGCCTGTATTCACAACACATCGTAACGTCATTTTAACGATTCACCTTTTTCAAATGTTTTAAACACCTTCCATACAAACGGTTAACATGAACTTTTCTTCACTTTTCATCTGTTCTTTTTATTCCAAAATTACAACAGTCATGCATTGTTCCCAATCTTGATTTTTTGTGAAAGAATTGATATACTGCTACTCAAAAGTCAACTTACTCTACAACGTCTCTTACTTTCATTCTGTATGTATGAAACCGGTTGGAATCAGTTTGGGTGTAAATAAAAATACTTGATATTTAGCCCCTTTATTTTAAATCTTGATTAACTTAAGCTTCTGACCCCTTTCCATGGTCAAGTTTTTGTTAAGGCATATTATTGGCTAGAAAAGATCTTCTTACGAGCTTTTTTCTAATTTGATGTATTTTTGCTACGCCGTCTTGACGTCAAAATTCGGTAAACCGTCGCAGTCAGATTTCTATTGCACGGTACAGATTTTGGAATAATCTCTGTATTTCAAATCAAACACTAATGAAACTTGCACAGAAGTTAGCCACAATTAAAAGCAAAATGAACATATATAATTTGATTTCTGTTGTCATTAAGTGTACGTCTACCAACACTTAAAATGAAGATGCTTACATGTTTTAAACTCCACATTTGGGCCTGTGCCAGGTTCCCCGACCACCGACTTTTTTGTGTACCGTCGTTAACAAATCATTAATTGTTTAAAACTTTTTGTTTGACTCGTAAGACCAGATTTATAGTTTTGATATCACACTAAAGGTATACGTCTGTGTTTTGGGAAATGTTGGCATCAAATACACATGTACATGTATACTTTTAATATAAACAGCTACAAATTGAATTTGTAGTGAATATTAAATAAACTTTTTTACTAAAAGCAAACGCTAAACTTTTAGTTTGTAAAACCAAATTGCAGTAAAAAAAAATATTTGATATAATTTCTTTTCAATACACACCTCAAGATAATGTTAAATATTGTCACATAGAAATCAAACATGTAATTTTTTTTCTATATTTCGACCAACAAAAAGGTGAATTGCATAACAAAAAAATTTTTACTTTTTAAAGGAGAAAACAACGAAGAATTTCCAAACAATCAATGTAACATAATACACGTTCTTTACTGCAACATTTTTTACAAAACCTTCTATGTATATATTGACAGTTTATATTGTTATTTTAATATACTCATTTTTTTCAAAAGCTATCTCGTTATTTTGTAAATTTTGATTTTCAGAATTTGACAACCTTTTCTTTTTTTAATTTGTTGATCTAGAACGCAGACTCATAGAGGATGGGCTACAGTTACAAAGGTATAATTTAGTTAAAATATTTAAATAAAAACAATATATCAATTGGTTGTAAAGATATGTTTTAAATATCTAATCCGACTTTTTAAATTTAATAAATCATGTAATTTATAATCTTTAAACATTCAATTTAGAACTAGTAAAACTTTTAAAGACAAGCTGCAATACATGTACTCACAAAAATACGTTGCATACAAATTCTGTAAAACTCTAAACAAAGGACTATATATGGTATGGGCCTAATATGGCCCCCTAAAATGAACATCAATTTACTGTAATTCTTTGTTTCCTTAGTACAGATATACTTCTGATTTTTTTTTTCATAATTTTCATTTTCATCCAGATGCCCAACATTTTGAAATATGACATCAACAAGTTAACCTTTTCCTGCCATTTTCGCATTTTTAGCATAAAACTGCTTGTTTTCAAGCGGTTTTTCTTCAAGAAAACATTGAGTGATTGCTTTGACAAACAAAATATTTTCATCAAAGATGTATCTATCAAAGACTTATAAGTGACAACAAGTTTGTTCTTGTTCAAAGCGTCGCTCTATATTTCCAATTCAAAAAAAGATAAGCAAAATGTCAATTTTTGACTGATGTTGATTGAATTACAAAACTAGCGTCACTTCTGACGTCATAAACTGCCAGTAAGTGCAAATAAATCAAATAAATAGGTAAAAAACGTATATTATATCAACTATTCTAAAAATAACGTTACAATTTAATGTACCTGAAACACCATTAAAAATTTCGAATTAAGGGGTCCACATTTGACTTGTATTACGAGGGTTGGTCCAAAAGTAATGTCACAGATGCAATAAAATCGTGAAAAATCCGCGTAAAGTAATAAAAAACTTGTGCCTTGAGATAGCTACCTAATTCACTTCATTCTAAAAAAGTTAATGCGTCATGATAAATATTTCTGAAGATAATGTATTTTTTAGAGCCTGTAGCAAGGATAGTCGCTGCATGCTAGCCACGTCATATCTAGATCTTTGGCGTTCTTGTAGAATTTTTTAATTTGGTACTTTATAAAAATCGGCCAGGGTGCTCTATTTAATTTTTTTTATCAATTTTTATTCATTAAGTAACTAATTACTCCATTTGTAATCGATGGGGTAATATGATGAATATTATTTGATGTAAGATCAGTTTGTCGATGTATCTTAAAGATGTTATGAACGTAGCTTTATGATGCAGCTCTTGACGTACATGTAAGAACCTAGTTTTAAGTTTCCTTCATGCACTGCGAATACCTTCTGTCTATTTGATTTATTTATTAACGTGACATATGATTTTATTAAATTTTGGAACCACTTTAAGGGAACCCTTTCCATTCACTCTCAATTTTAGATTGATATGTCAGTTCCAGTACATTTTCTAGTGATTTCTATCATTCGAGGCAAAAAATGCCTCGTATCACTATTCACATGTCCAGTATTGTTATTCCTTGATCTAGAGACAAAGGGCATTGCATATATGTCCGAAATGGACGGTAACGATTCCTAAATTTTTAAAACAGAAAAAGTATATTATATATCTGTTTCAAAATATTGTGTTGTTTTGGTCTTTTTCAAATTTTGGAAGCATATAGTTTATGCATAAATTCAAACCTTTAAAAAGACGTAAATTCATGACGCGGCGATGTCACAATTACATCATCCTACAAACATCAATATCTTGTTAAGTGTTTAACGAAATTTAATCACAATTATACTTTAAATCAGAATTTTGTAAGGAAAGTTTTGATGTATCATTTTATACAATACAGTGCCTGCGTGAAACGTGGTGCATAGTGTGACATTACTTTTGAATTAACCTTTGTATATATATATATATAGTTCTTTAACTTTTAAAAATGTCATTGCTTCTCCAGACTACAAGGAGAAAATTGACCCAAACAGCAAATCTAATTCAAACAAAGGAGAGAGAAGACTATTTCTACTTCAACCGTTTGCAGAGAAAAACAATGCGGTATATGAAGACAACTTAACGCTTTTCTCTAGAGTTTGAGGTATCTTAGAGGATTGTCCATAAAGTAACTTTCATTGTATTAAATTCATCTTGCTTTGCATTGTATTTTGAAAAATGCTTGAATGTTTTCAGTGCGATTAATGTTTTTTTTTATGCAACATGATATTTTTACACAAACCGTCCAAGTAGCGTAGTGGACAATGCACTCGCTTGTCACCGCTGCGACCCGAGTTCGATCCCCGTGATCGACAGTGGTGGTATGTGATAGGGTATGGTGGTCGCCCGCCGGGACACGTGGGTTCTCTCCGGGTACTCCGGCTTCTTCCCACACCAATGACCCCCTCGCGCTAACATCCGTGCCAACGAGAGATATTAATATAAGTTGTAGAACTTGTTTATCAATCGTTGTAAAATAAATAAAGTTCAGGGTTTTTTTTACACAAACCGATTTACTACCCTCTATTTTCCTTTCAATAATACCAACTAGCACAATGCAATTACCTCACTGGATTATCTTGTGCTACATGTCATTATAAATAATTAACAAATACACTCTCGTTTCAAAAGAATTTTTTTATAGAAAATCATTATCCTTTGGTTTTTGTGTATGCATATCAATAAAACGCAAAATATATTAGTTTCATTTAAATTTGCTAGAGGAATCCTATAATCTCCGCAATGAAATTGATTGCAAATTTAATAAACAAACAATCCTAACATTGGATATATAGTATGTACTAAAACAATTTGTTGCTTATAGATCATGTACTACTAAACACAATTTTTAGTTGGTACTTTTTAAAATCACAAATATATGCATAGTTTTAAAAATACTCTGAACAAAGGTTGTTGAAACGAAAATGTCCACCCTGATAAGAAAACGAATTGAAATTTCTTAGCTGATATGTTTTGTCATCAATATCAAAAATAAAATAAAACAACAGCTTTTGAAATCAATTACCCGTTACGAAACGTTACAACATTAAGTTAGTGTTTATCTGCAGGTGCTTAATACGGTTTGTTTTAAAAGAAAAACCCTGAACATGGCCTTAATGATTGTAATTGATAAAGCAGCCACAGCCGATATAATATTGGTGTTTGCATTGTTCCTTCAAATGATTGTTCTCACTTTAAATTTGCTATTTATTTTGTCCTCGACATTGTTTTAAATATGAAGCAATCCAAAAGGAACAATATGTTGATGTATATTTTACTCAATAAATTTAACGTCATTTCTGTCAGCAACTTAAAATAATCCATAGCTCTTACTTATTTCAACCAAGCTGGAAATGTCAATGAATCGTTCTAAACTATTTGAATGTTAAATAAAAATCAGTCACCTCGACGGCAAGACAAATGTGCTTATTTAATAAAGTAAATACATTATACTGGGTGGACACTTAGAACTTTGGTTCAGTTTACATAACATGTTCATATTTTTATATATTCTTTATCATCACCCCATATTATTCACCTATTATATCCCGCTCGTTCACCAACACAATTATAGATAGATTTAGGTATAAGAATGGTTTATTTTATATAAATGTATCCTATATTGACAATAAAAAATATATTATACTTTCCAAAGATAACCAACATGTTTTAAAAGCAAGAAAGCTTTAATTTTTTAACTGATACATTTTTGCTATTTTGTATTTAAAATACATGTAATATGTTGCTGTAACTTAGCAAAATTTGGTTATTTTATTATGTTGTAAACGTAAAATTCAAATATGTATTGTTTATAATATAATAAGATTCACAGCTTTACTATCATTATTTGAAGAATTCTCACCGAATAGTGCTTTAATAAAATACACAACAACCCATTTGTTGTCTTCTATATACATGTTTAAACATAGAGAATAATACATACATTTTTTTTTCATATTACACCCTGAGTCAGCCCGAGATACCAGTTTAAGCAAGATGGCCAAAAGCCGTTGGCTGATATTGGTTTAGGCTGAAACAGGGTGTAACATGGAAAATGATATGTAATATTTATTTATTTTATGCATAGTAATAACATACAGAAAAACAACAATGAAGTCATTAAATACTAACAACTTAAACAGATACCTGTAATATGGTATTGATTTTCGTTAAATGATTTTGTCCGGTTTTCTAATATCACCACTCCTCGTTATGTAATCAGTAAATTCATTGTGTACGATTCATTTGTTCGTCGTACATTCGTACGTATATATGCCTCTCTAGAATTGTTCACCGTGTTTGTCACGGTGTCACTGTCAACATTAGGCCTACATGTAGCAGCAGGTACAAGTTCGAGGTTTTCATCTAAGCCTATACTCGACTCTAACAGATTTAGATCAAGCGTAATACGATCAGGTTTATTTTTTACTTACATTGATGACATTTAGTCTGAATAAGAATTCCAATCAGTCAATCTATTCACGAGCGACTCATTTTTTTTATATTGAGATCCATTTTAACGTCTGCAAGTACATTTAGACACTGATGCAGAAATGCCGAAGAGGAAAAATATACAAGTACAGACTGAGGTCTTACGAAAAAATAAAGAAAGAAAGTGCGACCTCTGAAGAAAAAAGATCACAAGGGTTCCACAAGGGGTGCGATACGGATCCGTTTCATTCTTGCAGATCAATACCAGCTTTTGAGGAATCGTATCAGCCTTTATGGAATAAAAAAGTTAGCTTTATCGCACGTGCATAAACCCTGTATTTATTATTAAGTATGTAATAAATGCCTAGATTTTTCCACTTTCACTTTTTAATATTTCTTAAAGGTTAAAAACATACACTAGTGATTCGGTCTCATTTCGCAGCACTAGTTAATAAGTACTTTCAGGTTGCGCAGACCAGAAAGTACGGAAAATGTTAACTGTGACATAATACAAAATAAGAAGTCGTTCAAAAAATGCTAATTAATAAAGTAATTTGTTATGAGTACGAAAACATTAAACTAAACATTACAAAATACCCAAATGTGCAACTTTGTAGTCAAAAAAGTCCAACAACGGTTAATATAAACAACTGACTGATCGCAGTGCACTTGTAGATATGACGCCATACTGTAACTGTTGACGCATATTTTGTGTAGAGAGAGGCGGATCAAACAATTTTTCAACTTGTAAAAAATGCATTTTATAAATGAACGGAGCATAATTTTAAAACGACTATATTTATACTATTAAAGATATGACTTGTGGTTATTTTAAGAGCGTGTATTTTTTTCTTTTCTAGAGTTTAAACTGTGTAAGTTCGATGTTTTGACATCGGGAAGCCTATCTAATTCTCTTTTTACCGCTAAACAGATCATTACATGTACTTTTTTTTAAATATGAATTAAGGGGACGTTCATTTATTAAAAAGTGCTGCTGCTTCGACGAAATCTATAGAATAAATTTATAAATCATAACTAAAACATTAAGCAAAGGCCATATAAGTTCCAACTGGAGCTCATTTCTCTGATAATAATTCTAAGCTTAACATAAACTTTATACGAAGCAGCAGCACTTTTCAGAATCTACCAAAAAAGTAGAATTTAAGAGCCATTCTTTGTAAGCATTTAAACACTTGTATTGGAGGTTCGGCACGCATAGTCACCAATTTTTCTCAAATTTTGATATGATGCATACACCTACATGTAAAAACACCAAAAGTTGGTTGCAAGGCAAATCCGTTACCATGTATACACATACCCATCATTCTTAGCACAAAATGGTCTTGATTTTTACTGAAGAGCACATTTTTCTGCTTAAATAGTTATTTCAATTAGATTTGTTTTTGATAAATCTTTACTAAACTCTCAAAGCATCACATCCTAACTACTGAATAATAAATTTCGCAAATCAAAGTATTTATCTTTCTTTATTGTACCAAGGGCTTAAAAGTACTTGGTTAACGACTTTGTGAAAAACCTAGAAATGAAGCATTTTTGGCGATGCCCTGTAAATTCTTTCGAACAGATTAATGCAAACCAACACAAATCACGAAATGACTGGGTCTTCTGCTATCAGACACAATCAAAATATGATTGGGAAGTTTCCTCAAAATTGTTGTTTCAATGGAAACAACCGTGTAAATTTTACAATTACAATTATATTTTGCACACTTTTTACATAAAAAATTCTGTTTATGAGAAGTATGAGCCAGACAGAGCTTAAAGGAGGGTGTATATGCTTATAATTTTCTAAGAGTAATCTGATATGACCTTTAATAAATGGATAGATGTTTGGATGGATGAATGTACAGACAAACAGATCACTATATGTCACAAACAGAGCACGACCCTTATTTATGATTATATAAAATAGTTTGGCATTCGTTAAAAATCTGATCAAAAATCATTTGGCCAAAAAAGCTGAAACTTGTGTGGAAGCATCCTTATGTAGCGGAGACTAAAGTTTGTTCAAATCACAATTCCTAGGAGTAGGATGAGCCCACAATCAGAAGGGGGTGAATTAAAAAAATCAAAATGAAGAAAATCTTTTTTAAACAAGAATTGTTCTGCTGACTTGTAAAGATACATTGTTCTAATTTCATCAGAGTTATGACTACAGTTGCTCATGTGAGCCATGAGGCCCTCAGGCCTCTTGTTTGCCATGGTATATGGTAAGAAAGATCATAATGCTACATGTACATATATTCATTCAGTGCGTATTACAGTTGACTTCTTCCTTGATTTTAAATTTTCATTCAAAGAATTTAATGATTTAGGGATCAAAATAAATCATGGTAAAAATTACTCATACCAGTTATAAATAGTATTCTGATATAAATTATCATGAAATCATTTGCCATTATCTTTGTCAATCCCTCAAGTTATTGTTGCAGCACTAAAAAAATCAACCATCTGTATTTTATTAAATTATAACTTTAATAAATTTAAAAAAATGCATACAGATGAGAATGCTGAAATTAGTTAATTTCTAAAATCAAGTGTATACTTTATATATGTAAAAATATAATCATGCAAATGTACTTGTAAGTAATGATCCATGTGTTGATTATTTATATACTATGTTTATCAATGCTTGCATTTTTCTTAGCTGCAAAATAAAAATAAGAGTACTTCTAATTATAAATATGCTGGTCAGAATCCCAATTGTTGTAGTTTCCATTTCTCCATTGCTTAAAATGAAAATTCATTCACTCAAACAGCTTGAATTTTTAATTCATGGATGAACCCATATGCTTATAACCAAGCAGTTTGAAGAAACGTTAAAAGAACTTTTAAAAACGTGTCTGAAAACTGCTACTCAGCATACATGGTTATTTTTCAGTTACCAGATATACACTTTTAATACCAAATAAGTCCTAGTTATAGAAATGTATTTGAAACCCTCTTTTCCCCTTATATCAAAGTATTTACATGGCTGCTAATTTTATTACATATATATTTCCTGTTTAACTGTCATCAAGGATCATGAATTTTCAAATAATCTTTTTTAAAACTTCACAATCTATATTATACAATTTTCCGATACGATTTCATAACTTTAAATTTACATGCAATATTTACAAAAATATAATTCCTGCAGGTTACCGATGCAGATAGTTTTTAAACATTTTTCTCCAAATAGGGTGTTTGTATTTAATGTTATTTTTACATTCCCAATGCATAATATTTCATTCCTTTCATTGTTTCATTCCAATTAACAGTTTTGGCTGAATCAGAATGGCTCATTTATATAGAACTCAGCATAGGAGTAAAGCATGAAATATAATCATTCTCAGCAGAAAAAAATTCCTTTCATCAGGTTAGCTATAAATTCATTACTTATCCCAAATGTTATAAATTTGATGCTGATTTCAAAAGTTTATAGTAATTATAAATCTTAAGGTATTTAAACTTAGATGATAGATAATAAAATTAAATTAAGGTATTAACTCCTATCATTATATAAGTAGTGCCTGTTTGGGAGGGTAACAGTTGAAATCGACACACCGAAAAAAACCATTGTCAACCAACGCGAAGCGGAGGTTGACAGTGGTTTTCGAGGGGTGTCAATTTCAACAGTTATCATTCCAAACAGGCACTATTTATTTTATTATTCTAAATGTTTTCTTAAGACATAATTAAGACTTAATTCTTAATTTAAAAGAAAACTTTACTGATTTTACATAGGAATAACGTGAATTCTACGGCGAACCGTGCGCGCATAATTTTCGCGCATGTAACAATTTGTAATGTTACCTGTTGCTAAGTGCGTTGCTAACGCTGAGGGTAATAGAACAGATTATGTACTGCGTCTAAACCAATCAGATTTCAGTATTTAAGATGAAAGTATAACAAAATACAATGAACCCCGCAATACATCTTAATAAACATGATTTTTAAGTGTACAGCAACATTGCTGCAACTGATTGCAAATGTAAATCCCAATCACAATCGCGCTCAGCACGGATGTTCATCATCATGATTTTGACAGAAGAAAAAAAATATTAAATCGGATTTTTTTCCCAGAATAATAGATAGGTCTTCCATTGAAAACTGAAGCCCATAATTACGCAGGTAAAATCAATACAAGAATTGTAAGACTGATAATAACATGGTATTTAATATCTACAGAGTTCTCTAAATTTATACCACTGATTTCCACTTCATTCCTTAAACCGTTGCTAACAAAAGTCTTTGAATCTGTGGACGGGGCGGTCGCCGACATATCTGCAATGAGAAAACCATTCTTAACAAATAAATGAACGGACAAAATGTATTACTTGTGTACTTTATTAAAGAACATAAGAAGGGTGAATCATTCTGTGTATGAAATATATCACTGCTGAAAACATACAAACTTAAGAAATAACAATACAATTTTAAGTTATATCATGACTTTAACCCAAATGAATATGCTTTTCATGTTTCTAGCTAGTACAGATATAAAAAAAAAAACCCAGACACTTATGATTCAGATATTTACCCTGATGTTTATACAAAACTAAATAGACATTTGTTTGTTTGGCGTAGTTATCATGGCCGTTTAATCAAATATGAAAACATTAGATAAGTACATGAATATCAGATAGATATCAGTCAGATATATAGTACATGTACATCAGATAGATTACATACATGTACATTGAACTCGACATGCGCCTTTCAAACAATATGGCAGCATATATCAAATATATATATATATGTAATATACAATATTAGAAATACTCTCTTGACCCGAGTAGCCTGAAGAAAACAGTGCCCCACGAAGACAGTATTTTAATCAAAATTATGCACTTCATTGGTGGCATTCCTTGACTACAGATGAATTGCAAAACCATTCTTTGTCCAAATTCACTCTCCAGCACATTTTTCTTCTTCTTCATGGCCATGACGCTGCAATAGAAAAACTCAACACGAAAAAGCTATCCACAATTTACAATTTTACAAAACAATACCTATGCAACTATTTACAAATTTGTTGTTTAAATGATTTTTTAAAATAAATTATAACCATGGAACCCATTTCTAAATAATAAGTTTGGGTGGGGGGGGGGGGGGATTTCTTTAGACAGTCTCAGGGAACCGTTGAATATAAAGGAAGAGCTTAACGCGCACATTTTAAAAGCAGGAAGCGTGGAGTAATTTCCCTTGAACTAACGTTACTAGAGATATAGTTTCTGCCCCGAACAAGATGCTTAATTGCATGAAATCACAGGGATTATCCATATTTGATAAACCTAATTATTTCATGACTTAAGCCGAAATAAATATGCTTTTCATGTTTCTAGCTAGTACAGATATCAAAACAACAGACAATTATGACTCAGATATTTACCCTGATGTGTATAAAAAACTAAATAGATTATGTTTGTTTGGCGTAGTTATCATGGCCGCTTAATCAAAAATGCAGATATAAGATAAGTACATGAATATCAGATAGATATCAGTCAGCTATATATTACATGTACATCAGATATATTTCATACATGTACATTGAACTCGACATGCGCCGTTCAAACAATATGGCAGCATATATATATATATATATATATATATATATATATATATATATATATATATATATATATATATATATATATATATATATGTATTTATATATATATATATATATATATATATATATATATATATATATATATATATATATATATATATATATATATATATATATATATATATATATATATATATATACACATACATATATATATATAAACTGATTGTCAATTGCTGATTAACTTCGAGTTATTCTATTTTTTTCTTTTAGTACAGAACATACTGTCATGTAATGGATTCAGCAAAGCAAGACTGGTTTACTGTATCCACTCTTCTGGAGAATTCACTAGATACAATAAAGAAGCAGATGCCTTTTATCAAAGAAGTTATGCTTCGATCAGATAATGCAGGCTGTTATCATTGTGGTCAGTTTTGGTTTTCCTTGCCACAAATAAGCCAAAGGACAGGTATGAAAATTCATTGAGAAATCATTAATGAAAACCTAAAGCAGAGCTGGATATAACACAAATTTTAGGTTCCATGTCAAGGATTAAGGCACATTTAATTTATCTTAATATATTTGCGTTTTAGGTATTTCCATAACAGAATACTGCTACTCGGAGCCACAGGCAGGGAAATCGTACTGTGATTCGAAAATTGCACATATGAGAATGAAAATGTAGAGTTATGCTACTAGTGGACACAATATTTTGACTGCGGCAGACATGAAACATGCACTTGATGCTGGCTCAGGAATATACATGTATGATTTCTGTTTTTCACAACTCTGTAATTTCCATGGGCCACATTGCTCATTGTACATGTATGTGGTGATAAATACAAAATTACGAAAATCTCACTTTCTTAATTGCAGGTGTCAAAGGATGTCAAGTTGCATATGTGGCAATAGATACAACAAAACAGTTGTTTACTACGCACAAGATGAAAAATATAAATAACTACAGCAGTATTACTTATCAAAAGGATGGTATGATTGTGCGGCAAGCCTATAGTACTGGGAGAGGCCTATTTGTCTCAGATTTGGAAATCAGCAAGTTTACTAATTCTAAACATTAGGAACACACATCTGGTTGCTTGATGTTGGAAGACTTTGTAACTCCAGCTATGCAGAAAGGAGAAATCAGAACCAAACCAAGTAAAAATGCTGATGTTTCAGAAATGTATGATAATGAAAATGATGCTGAAAGAGGAACTTCTGAAGAACATGACATAGATTTATTTTATTGTCCAGAAGTTGGCTGTTCTAAGAAGTATTCAACATACAGAGGGCTAGAAAATAATTTGCTCTTTGGTAAACATCAAGTGAAACTAGACAAAAAGTCTACCTATGACCAGATAAAGCTTCAGTGGGCACAGCTATGTAGTGAAGTTGTCATCACATGCAAAAATGTTTTGTCTTCAGAAGAAAATGTTGAAAAAAAAGTGAAAGCTGAACCTATGGGTTGGGGTTTGAAGAAGCCAAGGAAGAGTTCACGTTTTCCAGAGAAAGTGCGAGCTTTTTTAACCAAAAAGTATGAAGGTGGCGAAAAGGGGAGAAAAGCAAACCCTTCAGAAGTAGCAGAAGAAATAAGGGTTATTACTAGCGAGGATGGAAGCAAAGTTTTCAGTGTGGATGAAAGGTTAAGCACAGCCCAGATAACTTCTTTCTTCTCTAGAATGGCCAGTAAAGGATTTGGCAAAGCGTCCTTGAAAGAGGATTTTGATGACAGTGACTTACTTGCAGCGTTGGCAGCCATTGAGGAAGACGCGTTGATTGAAAATATTAATTGCATGCCTTGTAAATGATTTTACAATCTTAATATTGAAGGAAAGAAGCACTGTGATACTAACACAATGCAGCCATTCAGATCAGTTACAATTTCTGCTCTGATTGGTATGATTTCGGTATTCATATAAAATGTGTGTAAGTAAACACTATAATAGCTGTGTTACATATTGTACATGTATTTTCTTTGCATGACAGGTGACGACAATCCTTGAAGAATTTGGTCAAAATGACATATTAATTGTAGCTAAGTCAAATGATGTGCCCTAAATGTACAATAGCATTTGTTAAAGTTACAACAACAACTACATTGTATGTTCTGAGGCAGAAAATCTTTGGAAATAGCATAACACTGTTTATTTAAAAGGATGAAGTTGCTTTTGTTATAATAAGATTAACAGACATTTCCTTGTTAAATGTATTCTTCACGGGTTTATATATTCACAGGTTAATTCTTTTAATCATATTTTATATTATTCTAAGATTTGGATAACAATAATATTGTTAAAAACTTAACTTTTGACAGCTTTCTGAACACATAAACACTCATAGCACAGCTCTGAGGAAATTCGGTATTAAACCTGTTGCACAATATTTTGAACTTCGATCCCGATCAATAATAATGTGAGATTCACTATTTATACATGATGATATTACAGGTAATGGTTGAAAACAACAACATTTGGACATAAATGGTACCAAAATATAGTTTTTTATTATTAAAATAAAATTTAAATTATAACATACAATTATTCTTACTCTTAGATGATTATGGAGATCTAACAATTTTTTGTAGGGATCCCACATGATTGCTTTGACTATGTAAACTGTGTGTTAACTTTTCAAAACTTTTTACAATGGAAAAACTTATTTCAGAACATCCTTTATTCATTGATATTTAATATACCAACATACTGTTTTCTGTTTTTTATAAACATCTATGTAAAAGTGATTGTTTTTCTCTATTTGAAAACCTTTACGGTTAATTGTGGTCATGGTTGCCATGGAAATAAAAAAGATACCCCCTTTGTAACATCAGGAAAAAAAGAATGCATTGTCTTCACTCTATAACAACATTTTTTAAAGATTGAATTGACCCTAATTTTTTTTGAAATTCTTTCAGATCATTATATTATTGATTTTCTTGAATTTAAAGACTTTGACAGAGTCGATCTATTTTTAGTAACACATCTTCGCAATTATGCATGATTCGCCAAAAATTTAATCATTTTTTTTAGAACACTTGTTTACACTGTTCTCAAAGTAAATTATCATCTCATTATGACATTTATGACTTATCACTGTTTGCCTGATTCTTACGTGAACCTGTACTTAATATCTCAAATTACAGTTGTGTACCTTGATTATTTTTTTTAAACTAATTTTTAGTACCTTAGTGCTGCACCCGGCGGCGCAAAGTACGACGTAAAAATCTACATCCACAACGTCTTTGTTGAATCAGCACGTGATTGAAATATAATCAAAGCATTTGCGGGTTTTTAACATTTTACTAAGGTTTTCAGTGTAATTATGAAATTTTGATGTATAAAGGAGAAAATTAATAGATTTCTAAAGAGGTCTAATCATTGTCATTAATCAGTAAACAAATGTTGGTATACAAAGAATTGTCCTATAGGCCTTCAACTCGAAAGTAATTCAAAGGGCACAGTTCTTATTCTTTTTCAAAATATTCTCCGATGTGCTCAATGTATTAAATATGTCGATCAATCCATTTTTGATACACATTTTGAAACCATGTCTGATCCAATCGAGCTAGGATTCGTAATGTATCCTGTTTCAATTCCTCCAAATCTGAAAATCGTTGACCTTAGCCTTCAGATAAGGGAACAGAGCAAAATCCATCGGTGCCAAGTCTGGACTGTATGGTAGGTGGCTTATTCTGCTGAATCCGAGTAAGTCGAGTTCTAGCTTTGTCTGTTCAGCAGTGTGACTCGATGCATTATCCTGGGATAATTGATTAATATATTTTCCTTTTTTTGCAGCCAATATCGGCTTTTTTTTCTTAGTGCATGCATAAGATCCCGTCGCACAACCTTTCAGTAATAGGCGGCATTTACAGTTTGTCCAGCGGGAACAGCATGGGTGAGAATCATGCCATGTCTGTCCATAAACATGATGAACATACTCTTACCGACAGATTTTGAGACTTTTGCCTTTTTTTGGTGGTGGTGTTCCCGGTGTTTTCCAAACATTTTACACTCGCTTTCTCTCTGGGTCATAGTGATAAAGCTAAGTTTCGTTTGTCGTTATGATACAATCCAAGAAATTTTCCCGGCCTGATCCAACGGGTGTTGCTAAAACGCTGAAAGGAAAACGGAACAAAACGGAAAATCTTCCATGTATCTAATGTTATTTACTTCATAGATTTGTAAATCATGCTAAAAATACTATACTTAATTACTATATTTATACTATAAATATACTATATTTAATTTTAAAGAGGCATGGCCTCAAAAATTATTTTTCCGATTTTGATATATACAATGTTTAGAAAGGCATTTTTGATAGACAACCACAATTTGAGTGTCATTTGTTGAGTTATAAGTGAGTTACAGAGCTTCCATCTATGTAAACAAACTATGTAGATAAATTCTGCGCTATGTAAACAAAGCGTTTGTTCACACTTTGAGCTTTGAAGTAAAAATTTCAGTTTTAAACCTAAAACAAAAGTGTTAAATGTAAGGAACTGTTTGTCTTTGCTTAAAATTAAAAAAATATAGACAAATAAGCTGGATTTTTTTTTTTACTGATACATTCTACCTATGTGAACAAAAACAGGACACGCGGGCCTTGTTTACGTGACAAAGAATTGTGAGCCCTGTATCTTGCTTATAACTCTACGAATGACTATCAAACTTTATTTGATCATTAGAAATGCATTTCTAAAGCATTGTTAATAATAAAAATATAAATTAACCAATATCGTGACCACGCCTCTTTTAAATTTGTTTGAAAAATTAACAATATTTAATTAGATTATTTATTCAAGAATAATTATTTCCTCAAAATAAACAGTATATGCATTGACTACTATATTATGTCCCAAAATATCCTCGATTCACATTTTGCTGAATAACTCGATATTTATATATACCTCAGGGTTCAAGCAATTCTCTTTCAGAAGCACTAAAGATTCTCATTATTCTCTCTTAAAAACGTCATCTTTACCTCATCAGCTGGTTTCAATGCACGGCTAAAAATAAAGAAGTCTATGGGGTTTTGCATTTCAACAGACCCGGTTGATAACGTTGAAAATTTGTGCAAGGTCTTCTGAGTGACTTACAAATGGAAAAAAGATGTCAATACTGTGAATTTTTTCGATTAAAAAATGATAATGTGTCAATGAAGTTTTGTTGGATATTTCCCGTTTCATATATTTCAATTGCATTTTCTTTTACAGGTATGTCTATTTTAATTTCATCTACACAGGTACATGTATGTGGGTTTTTTTTCAAAAAGTCAAAATGTGCTGCATAAATATTTTGGTATCGACTGACTATAGTCCCAATGTATAATCGGAAAATCAAGCCAGGCAACGTCTAGAGCTCTCTATTCGGATCATATGTATATGACTGCAGGAATTAACAACTGCCAAGTAATGCAAATGTAACCAAAATTGAATTGCTAAAAATAATAGTTTCACTAAGTACTTAGAATTTAATGTTTAATGTATTTAAAATGTCGTCAGTCGTACGTTTTTTTTTTTCTCATTACAATGATACTGTATCGTCTGATTGATTTAAGATCGTATACAACACCGAAAATTAAATATTGATGTAAGTAATTATAATACATCATATTTCAAAAATAAAAATACTCATAAAACACATGAAACGCTTTCACTAACTGCGTTCGTTACGCCATCAATACCATATAAGGAAATAAGTTATAGCTACTTTTCTCGTTTAATCGTGTTAATATTTCATAACTCGTATACATTTGATTTTTCCCGTTTTGTACTCAACTAAAGCCAAATGAATACAATGCTATATTTGATATACATTCATAAGAATATCAATAAGACAGCCACATGTTGATAATCATTCATTAGATATGAATAAATGACACGAAGTAAATCGTTTCTGGCCAGTCTATACCCTTTTAAAGCGATAAATGTGATATGATATTTTCTGTTCAATTCCGCTTTCCGTTCCGTTTTCCGTTCCACGTTTTAGCAACACCCTGATCCAACACGGCGAAGGAATTCCCGGGAACACAAAACTCTCCGTCGCTTTTATTCTTCTTTCAAAAGTTGAGGAACCCAGCGTGCGCAAACCCTTTGCATCCTTAAATTATGCATATAGTAGCAATCTAAAACCATCTATTGTGTGTTTTTTGTGTGTTATTGACCTATCATTGTAGTGCTATTTTTCACGTTCCAAAAAGTAGGTCAATGACCTAATTTTTGAGATAATGGCCACTGAATATTTTTTGAAAATTTAAAAAAAGTCCGTAAAATTTTACACTGTGATTGAAATTTTCTTAATTGTGAAAATAATACAAATTACTAAACTCTTTTAAAAATGAAATACAGATTATGAATGGCAGTGACACTAGATAAACACAAAGCATTAAGATTTCATTCACAACTTTTATGAATATTCCAGTCCGAAATTCCTCTATCAGTTTTCAAATTCCTTCCGTCTTTTTATTCAATTTTACAAAAAATTGAATGATGATAATACTATTAAACTAGGTATATTGACCTTACTCTGCTGACATAAAAGTTATATTAGGTCAATGATCAAGATTTTGAGATATGCATGGTTTCTTTTATCGTTTTTAAGCATTTTTAATATTTTTGAAGTGTGTGCCGTTTGAATATCTAAACGGAAAAGTGAGATAAAACCAACTGAAAATATGCAAAATTATGTTCACTAACAAATAAAATAATAACTTAGAATATTACAGTACACCAAATATATTTTAGTGCAAAACAAAATCTGTAAATTTTAATCTGAATTTCCCCTGTTTTGCTAAAAGTCCAACTTTGTTTGAGCCTAATTCCATAATATAGTAAAAATATCGAATGGTTTGTCAATAATAAACCATTTCATAAATATAGTTAGTGTTTAGAACAAATTTTACTCATGACATTGAACTTTATAGCAATCCCAATTTGAGAACTCAAACCCGGAGTAAACAACGTCCTTAAAGGATTTTCAAAACCAAAGTTACATTAAAAAAATTCTCTTTTTTGCGTTACATTTTGAGTAAGTAATTACGTAATTTACAATAGTGTCTAGCTGTAATTAGATTTTTCATGTAATTAAAAAACAAATCGATTTTTTTTCATTCCATAAAAATGTTTTCATAAAATCAAATGGTTTATGGTCGTTCTTTTCACGCTTGTGTCAATTTTTTTGTACCATGTTAAAGAGATCATATATGTTTGTACATGTAAATATGTTTATGTGTTATAGGTTATTGGAAAATGCAACTGTTCAATCGATTTGAAACCCAAGCTATTCTTTCAGTGCTTACAGAAAAAAATATATACATAAAAAATGTTGACTATTTCCTTCTTAAATACTCATCGCTGATTTCTACGAATATCATGAACACAAGTCAATCCTTTTAATTCTATCATTTAATTAATTTGCATGATACACACATACAAAAATAGAGAATTGTGATTGGCAATCATTAATCAGAAAACTAATCAAAATTAGTAACACAAAGATTTTGAAGAATTTTATTTTCATCGAATAAACAGATATAACATGTCAAAGGACATAAACAGAGATATATTATTATGATATTAAAATTATAAATAAATATTTTTCTAATATAAGGAATTTCCACAGAGCATGTTATTAGTGTGCATACTCTGCGTGACAAACTGCATTTTACTATATAACGTCAAAACCAAATATAACGCAAACAGAACAGCTGCAACAATCGCTAGAAAAATTGAAGCATCGTACATGCCAGACCAATATGATGAATTACCAGAGCGTTTTGTTTCCTTCCGTGTATATATGTGACGATCTGTTGGTAATAAATTGGTAATGTTGTTTGTTGGTAGTTCATCTAAAAGAAATAATTAAAAAAAAACGTACCGGGTGTTTTTTACACTAATAAAACATTCTCACAAGTTCTGTAGTTATTGTAATTGCAATCTTACTTAATACTTTAGATGGTGTGGATTTATCTTTTGACACCGGGACATCGTGCGCCAGTAACAAGGTTGTTTTCGACTGGTCTTCAAAAGTTTTGTAAAACTTTCTTATTTGATATTACTGACATTTTATTTATTTTTATTCAATATTAATTCATCTAAAAGTATTGGCTTTAAAGATTGTGTGCAAATATCGTTCTATGAGTTTATTGTTATCTCAAGCGTCATCAATTTAGTAAAAAAATATTTGTTATTAGTTACAGTTAAAATAAAGAAAATATCTACCTCCTAAAGGAGACTGTTGACATCCAGTAACGTGGTGACATTGGTCAACGGAG